>NC_051185.1:94480504-94649522 GCF_013339695.2 Rhipicephalus sanguineus | reverse complement strand
GGTCGGCGTTCGTCTATCCAGTTATTCCTTTGGTTACGTTTCAGTGGGGTTGGTTGATCAAAACAGCAGAACGTGCCAACAGAGAGGCGGCCGAGTTTCGATAGTAGGACTATCTTTGTCAAACGCCTTTGTCAAAGGTAGGTCCTTCTATCAAAATGTTGGCCAGCCTGTCTGAGGCAATTTCTCCTTTGTTCAACGATCCCAACCCATGCTTCCATTTGTCGGCTCACATGTTGACTTTGGGTTCACTTTTGGTTTCTTCGCACTGCCTGGGCGAATTTTTGAGGCACGCAGAAAAAGCGCGTGGCTGAGATATGCTTCGCCATGCGCCGCAACGCTGCTCGCAATATTTCAATGAACGCAATAAAAATTTCAACATTTTATTGTCCCTTATCTAAGTGAATGTATTTACAGTATCATATGTACCAATTTAGCTCTCGAAAGAGAACACCGATTTTTGTTTGCTGAAAAGCATTTTACAAATATTCGCACACCGTAAGTGTTTAACCGATTATGCTCGTGCCACTAAGGATGAAGCCGTGAGTGGGCAATTTCGTGGACTGTGAAATGCCGGGTGGACCTGGGTGGGGCTGGAACTGTGTTGCAAGCACTACCCTCCTACCAATATTATGTATTCATTATTTAATTTATTTTGATATACCACAACCCTTATTATGGACTGTAGAATATCTGTATTCAACTAGGGAACTGCCGTTGTCATAGGAGCGATGGAGCGCAGTTAGTCATGAGTGGGTACAATATCTAGATTGAGGAAAACACTGAAATGATTTAGCTTAACTCGTACCTGACGATGGAACCGCTGTAGGCGGGACTCTGTCACGCTCTCGCAGTTGAATGGACGCATATTCTATTTAGCAAGACAAGTCAATTACTTTCAGCACCCTACGAGATGAGAGACATATGCAGCTGCGCCTATACACCATTGTCAAAGAAAAGGTAGTCGTATAAACGATTCCGAGAACTATAAAGTCATACGATGAGATACAGTGAACGCTTGTAGACTGTAATTACAATGTACTCTGAGCTTAGAAACAAGGTTTGAAGATGTATAGTACTATACTTTGTTTAGAAAAGTTTATTTTATCGTAGGACGCTACGAACACTTGGAAACAGTGTTTCTAGAGAAGAACAATAAAATACACGCAATGACAAAGCACAATATACATGAAACGTTGTAACAGAAATGTCCAAGTCCACAAGATGTCCCTAACACATGCTGCTAAGGACTAACATACACACATTTATCACATCATACAAAATGTACATGACGATGTATATACACGAAATACATGACTTGGTGAACTCTACTCGTCACTTTATACACAATGTGCATAACTCTGTGAACTCCACTGAACATGGCCTCGTGCCGAGAGGCACTGCTGTTGAACCAAAGAATGCATGCTATCCACTACCTCAGGTCAAACTCGACCCCAGTTATCGCTCAAATATTCCTCGTGAGTTTTACTCAAACTCTTCCTTTATGTCCAACCAATCGAAATGCTGGCATATCAATGTAAAGTCACGCTCCGTTGAAATCACTTCTCTTAATTTAATGTTTATTAGAAATGCGTCTTAAGAAAACAACAACGTCTTATCATGGGCTATATTTTGCTTTAACGTACGTTTGAACCATATATTTACGTGCAGACTTCCGACTTCGTCAAACTGCGCCCCTTAAGAATTCCGATTTAAGAGACGAGAGAGTGCTTTCGTTCACGCCTGAACTAAAGTTTCGTTCTATTTGATTTCTTTCTCGCCTTCACTACCCTTCCTACATTTGGTTTCTTCTCCTCGCCACTTATTTCCTAAAAAAACACGTTGACATTGTCAGCACTGAGCATTGAGCCTATCAGAATATCGTGATTTCCGGCTGCGCGCTGTGGTCTCTGCTTGTGCATTCGAAAGAGCACAAAACGAAGTGAAACCATTTGATCACTATCCACTGTCATGCCATGAGAGACGAGGCAGAACGGGAAGGTGACAAAATGACAAAGCAGGCAGGAGACAATTCCCAACTGATATCCCTCGTACATGGACCAATAGAAAACGCTGCTGGATATCTATTTTGTTCCATTTGTACTTATTGAACCTCACGTGCGCAGTCCAGACGCTTTTCCAGGAAAGCATCACAACTCCTCGTCTGCTGGCATCTAGGGTCTGAAACCGTGAGACCGCTCCTCATCGCCGCCATCATTGCCTCGGCGGTGCAACCCTTCACCGCGGAGTTGACGGAAGAAGAGCATTGCGTTGTTCCGTGTGTTTCGTGCTTGTGAGAGTGGTGTGCGCTTACGTCGACAGGAGGGGACGGACTGCGTGCCTGCGTGTTTAGGGGAGACGCTCACAAGATTTCATTTTTTTCCTTTTTATGTCCTTAAAGACCACCCAAAGCGTATTATATAAGGGGTGGGTTAATATAGAATCACGTGCGTTGTCACAATGATCAATGTGAAGTTACATTTGAAATGCTATGCATGAAGCTTGATGGGCAGGTGATTGTGGCGACATCGTGAGACAGGCCGTTCTAGTCTTTAGCTGCTCTGAGAAAGAAGAAGCAGAAAATGTTTTAGTACGGGAACGTGGGCGAAAACTTGCATATTTCGTGCATATTTCATGACAGATTTCCAGAGAGCGGACGTGTGTCATAACGCTTAGTTGTTTCGTGCTCTTTCTTTGTTTTCTCTCCAAGAATATGTCTTCCATTTCTAACCAAATCGGATTTTTTTTTCTTTCTTCAGTCGTTCACATGGTGACGAAACCCGGGATACAGGGACAGAAACATGGAAGCCGACAGCGGAATTGAACTTTCCGACCACTTGGACTCAGTGAGTTGGTCACTCACCGGTGCATCACTGGATCGACGCTTAGAAAAGCTGCTAGCAAAAAGACGTGTACGGCGCTGCCACAACTCTTGCATCATCGACGAGGCCGAGCCAGCGCTGCGAGACGGGACATCCGGCCAGGTGTCCACTTAAATACTGCGCCTGAAAACCAGCAATAAGGAGCTCCGCAATATCAACGACAAGCTGGAGCCGCTGATGCTCGAGAAAAAAGTTCGCGGCAGAGTAGAACGAGGCTGTAAGTTGCGGTAACGCAGCCACAGCCATGATCGGTCGCCTTCAAGCAAGGCTCAGCGCCCTGAATGTCAACAACGGAGCACCCGAAGCCGCACCACCATTGAGTAATGATAAAGAGAAGCTGTATTCGAAGTCGACGGCGTGAAGGTACCCAAGCTACGGTCGGAGACTTTTGACGGTGAGTTGGCCAACTGGATGCCTTTTGGGAACAGTTTCAGCAATCCGTTCATAAACCCACGCCTTCCAACTATTCAGAAATTTCAATACCTCCGCTCGTTGTTGCATTGGTCAGCCTTAGTGGCGAGAAAGGGCCTTAACGCACAGAAGCTTGCTTCGAAGACGCCCTTGAAATATTACAACGACTTTCAGTTACAAAAGCGAAATTGAACAAACTCATCTCTCTAAGCTTCGAGCCTTAGCCGCCGTTTTATCATCGAGTTATCTCCGTGGACTTCGGAAGGTTTATGACCACGTTCAGGGGCATATACGTGGGCTCCGCAGTCTGGGAGTGAATGCGTCTGCGTACTCGACTATGATGAGCAACACCATAATAATATCGCTGCCGCCCGATCTTGTTGTCCACTACAACCGACAAGCTTGCCCTTCTAAAGGACCTTCACAGAGTGCTAGCGATGAAGTAGACGGCGCAGCCGACATGCCCAGACGGGCAGACAGCGCAAGGCTGATGACCAGCTGACAAATGTGCTTTAGTTCCTTCGCACTGAGGTAGATAGCAGGGAGAGGAGTGTTAATGCCGACCCGGCGGCGAAAAGGGCACTGCCAGTGCACGAAAAGCAAGACAGAAGTCCGAGGAGGCTCACCGCTCCGGCTCTCCACACTAAAACAGCAACAAAGGTGATGACTAAGTGTTGTTTCTGTGGCTCGTCAGAGCACAGCACGGAACTCTGTCCTGATCCTCTTCACATCAAAGAAAGAAGGAACATATTAATGACTGACATGAGATACTTACGCTGCACTGTACGAGGTCATCGCGTTCAAGACGGTCGAAAAAGAGTGAGCTGCACTATCTGCTGAGGGCGGCGTATGTTTTTTAATGTGCAGCGCCAGATCGGCAAGAGCTCAGACACAACAACCTTCACCTATCGCTACGACCAATGTTTACGCCTCTGCCCCAGATTCCAAGGATTCCGAGGTTATCTTGCAGACCTTTCGAGCATGGGCCACTGGCGAAAACAAAGGCGGTTATATAAGGGGAGGGATAGACAGGGGCATCCAGAGAACGTTCATCAGATGTCTTAAAACGTTCCAGCTCTGTGAGTCGGGATTCACCACTTTGAATATCTCAACATTCCGCGAGCACCAGAGCACTGAACAGATATGTCGCGCTGTACAAGTTCGAGCGTGCGCAGTACAGTGTGCAAGAATTCGTCGTCGAAGCAGTCGAGGTACCCTTTATCTACAAAGCTTTTCTGCATACACAAACGGAGAATTATTTCATGAAAGCAATCGAGGCAGAAAGAGGACCCATCGCTGATAAGATGCTGCTTGCCAGCATGTCAGTCATTCCAGGTGTAAGCCTTCAGATTGGATAAGGCCAGATGTTGATAATTATGAAGAATGATCCTGTGCACTGCAAAGACTCCACAGGTCTATTCTCATTCAACACTGCATTTAGGTGGACCTTCCAAGGCCCGGTAAGCCCAACCAGTTCATTATTTGTTGCAGTGAAAACATGCGTTTTAAGGCTAGAGACACGCACGCCTGACCACTTAGACTCTCTCCTGCGAAACTTCTCGAAACTTCATGCTTTAGGCATAAAAGTAGAGCGCAACTCAAGCCTGCATGGCCAAGCTGTACAAGAAAAATGTGAACGTGCAACTGCATTTTCTGCTGGCCGCTATCAGGTAGCACTGCCGTGGAAAGAATCTGCTGGTGGCGCTCGCAATAATATAGATTTAGCTAAGAAGCGGCTCCAGAGCTTGACAGCACTGCTCATACGCGACGGAGTACTGCTAAATAAATACGACTCCGTTATACTAGAGTACCTGAGGAAGGACATGCCCAGCGAGTGCAACCTCTCCAGTCAGAGGACACTTCACACGTTTACTACATACAGATCAAGCATTAATACGCGAGGAATCCACTACCACGAATCTAAGAGTTGTTTTTACTGCCCATCGCATTTACCAGGGCAGCTTTTCGCTCAACCACCAGCTAGAGAAGGGTCCACAACTTATTTCACATTTGGTTCGAATCTTGCTTTGCTTTCTCTTCTAGTTGGGGCGCTAACCTCTGACACAGACAAGGCATTTTTGCATATTATTGTGCATCCAAGAAACATGGACGCACTCAGGTTTCTCTGGTGCGAAGAACCACCGAATTGTCCTCATTCATTTCCCATGGTGGAAGAGTGGCGAATGACAAGAGTTCCTTCGGAACATCTGCAAGCCCATCGCGCCTTCAGAGGCTCAAGTTACGAACTCTGCTCCTGACGTTCCTGAAGCGCTGTGTAATATGAGCACGGGCGTAGGTTACCCCGTTACTCGGGATTGCTCACGTTAGCGCTTCTCACCTCAAATGACGACGCTTTGAATTAGTTCCCAGGCGTCGTTTATAGAATACCGTGTGCAGTCTGCGACTAGAGAGAGAGAGAGAGAGGTTTATTTGTAGAAAGGCAGAGAGGTCGGCCTGAGCGATATTATGCTCTAGCCTGCTACTCTACACCGGGGGTGGGGAAAGGGGAGAAAAAAGAATGATGGATGACGATGGTAAGTAAGAGAGGTGAATATGTACAGTCCCGTCTAGGTGGTGCAGTGCTATAGCCGCGCATCCAGTCCAGTGGCTTGTAGGAAAGCTGCAACCGCTCTTATGACCACAGTTGTGCTGTTGGCGTCAGGCCATGGGCCCAACACAACCTCATCAGTTAATGGCCTATTGTGCACTCCTTCAGTCGAGGAAATCAGTTTTGTCGTTCGCGTGCGTATGCTGGGCAGGTACAAAATATGTGCTCAAGTGTTTCTGGCACTTGACAGTGATCACAGTTGGGACCGGTGTCACTGCGGCCGATGGTATGTGCATAACGTCTTGTGAAGGCCACACCAAGACGAATTCGGTGAATCATACTTGTGTTGTGTCGTTTTAATTTAGGAGGCATACAGAACCTCATTTCGGGGTCCCATTTGTGTAATCGCCGGTGTCGTCGCTCCGGTTCGTCCAGTGCTCAAGTGTGAGGTCACGCATTACGTACCAAAGCAGGGCGTTCGTGTCTGGTCGTGAAAACGCAGTGCGCACTTCAGGGCCACTGGTCAAGGCTCCTTTAGCTTCTGCGTCTGCGTCTTCGTTTCCCATTATGCCGCAGTGGGCAGGAATCCATTGGAAGGTGACGAGGTGGCCATTTGTTGAAGCAACGTGAAGAAGCTCCATAATTTCTATGGCTAAAATATAGTATGGACCTTGTCTCATGACGCAATTAATGGTTTGCAAAGCGGGTTTCGCATCGCAGAATATTGTCCATGTACGAGGTTGCTCTCCAGAAATGAATCTTATTGCCTCCCGGATAGCAACAAGCTCTGCGGCAGTTGATGTGGTCTTGTGGTCTATTTTGTACCGTCGAGCTATAACCATTTGTGGGATGACAAAGGCTGCAGCAGAGGTACATAGCGTGGTCGATCCATCGGTGTACACGTGCATGGTGCCGCCGTACGCTGTATAAATGTGATGTAGGGTCAGTTGTTTTGAGGCCAATTGGTGAAACTAGGGACTTCTTCGTAATCCCAGGAATCACAAGGCTATTAGGCGGTTTAGGCAGGGACCCACGGCGGTGTTCCAGGAAATCTCGGGGGAGAAAACCTTGATGGTAGAACGTTTTCGTGCCGTGATATTGCTCTTGAAAAGCTGCAGTTTGGGTGGGTGGCACGGAGTGCTGATAGCGGGTGCTGCCTGTGTCGGGTCAAGAGGTGAAGATGCACTCGAAGTGGCTCGCAGCGCATGTATACACTGATGGGACAAGCCCGAGCTTCCGCGATGGTTCCATTCGTTGACGTGCAGCGGGGTAGGCCCAAGCATGTTCGCAATCCTTGAGCTTGAATACTCTCTAGCGTGTTCACACAGCTCGGTCTCATGTTTGAGAGCACCGGCATGCTATACCGTGTATATCCTACAAACAGCGCATTGTACTCGTCCGCAATTGCGTGCTCGACTTCAACGTGCAGTGACGTTAACAGCTAAATATCTACGGCGCCGGGGTCTCACTCTTTCCATTGACAAATGCGCAGTGCTTGCATTCACGCGCAAAGATATGTCAAGATACCCTATAACTATAATGGAACGGCGATACCTACTGTAACGCACCACAATTTCCTTGGGGTAATCATAGACAGGGATCTATCGTGGTCGAGACACGTCGCAGCACTGAAATCAAAATTGAAAAGTTTTGTTCTCGTTCTTCGGACTGTGGCAGGAGCAAGATGGGGCCCATCAGAATCGTCACTTCTTCAGTCTGCGACTATGTTTATATCGGGGAGAGTGGTAACTTTGAGAGACGTCTGAAGAACCACGTGAATGACGTCAGAAAGAAGAATGTGGTGTCTAACGCACTTGCGGAACACGTGGCTACATGTAATCGCGACATTGACTGGGCCAAGGCAACCGTAATAGCAAAGGAAAGAAACTGCTGTTCACATCAGTATCTGGAATCGCTTCTTATCCAGACTACGAAAAAAAACGCTGAACAGAAATGATGGAAATCTGCCTTCAGCGTACGCCAGATGTCTCGGCAGCGTTCTAATATGGACATAAGCCCGCTTCGCTGGGCCACTTTACTGTGAACAAGACTACCTTACGATAGCCGAAACGGCTTTTTTTATTGTTTATAAAACCTTTCATTTGGTCGGCGTTATTTCATTTCGTTTGTTCATATTACTCTAGATGCTCTAAATCTTCAAACAAACAAGCTTTGTAGTGGATACAAACATGAAAATGAAGCGATCAATTGCTTCCCACAACGACCAGCCTTTGGTCCTCGGCACGCCGGGGGTAAAGATGGTCAGTAAACAGCTCTTGGAATGCAACATCAGTGCTCCTCGTCCGCCATTATCGTGCAAAAAACTGTATGGCCTTAATAACCCAAACCCTTCACTTTAAAGAATGACGGGACATCCCGAATAAGAAAACGTATAGGGCTGATTTGGCACCTCCTCGGACGATTAAGGGGGTGCACCCCCCCCTCCATGTCCTCCTCATAGGCACGCCTATGTCTACGAGCCAACACCGTGTATTTAAAGATCACTCAACGAATGCATTGCGGCATGGAAATACAAAGGTAGCGTTGCAGGCTGTTCAACTCTTCATCTAGAGATTTAAACTGTTTACCAAGAGGCTGTAATTGGTGAACATATTTAAACCGTCCTCCTCAGAGAAAGAAATTCCCGAGGCGACACTAATCGTTGACTTAAATGACAAACGCCGTGCGTCGGCGTTTGTGCGCCCAGGTGTATTCCTTGGGTGAACTTAGTGCTTTGCTCTCTGCCGAAAGGGATCTCAAAGGCCACGTTGAAATAACTGCGTGGTTGAGATATCCTTTGCAAGGTCCCGCAACAATCCCACAGCTGACACTATTTAATCGCAGTAATTTAATTTTCATGAATTATCCCGACAGTCCATTGTCCTTTCTTTAAAGTTTTTATTTAAAGTTTTTTAAGTAAAACTTTTCTGCGTGGTCAGAAAAACGATGCCGATCGGTAGTCGACACTTCTAAGAAAACACAAGCCAAACATTAGAGCGCAGCACGCGGCCTGGAATTTACAACTAATTTTCAGTCAGCTAGAATTAGTTCCCTCTTCTTTCTACAACTAATGCCACATACCCAAATGACCCTCCCCCCTCCCATATACCCAAATTCACGGTCATTGGTTTATCTGATCATAGTGTGCTGTATAGTTACCGAAGACACCGCGGGAGTCCGCCACGTGCCCGGGCGCGAAGCTGCGATCAGACTAAGTAAGCCGCACGTTCGAAGAAAAAAAAGTGCTCAAGTTCATGACGCGCGCTTGACGCACCTTTTTTCCACCGTGCCATCCCTCCCTGCTAAGCTTCGAGTGCACTTATCGGGACGAGAGAAGAGAAAAATCAATTACAGCGTCGATGAATCTCTGTAACTCCACTCGTAATTGAACGACTCTAAAAATTTTCGCACCGGTCGAATCGTGAGGGAATTAACTCCTCTAATGAAAGATACGATGGCTATATAGAAAAGCGCTGCAGGGCCCCTTTAAATAAATATATGCTCCGGTGTAATATGTACCCAATATAATGCTTAGCAAGAACCAGAAATATATATTTCAGTTCTTGGAAGACGATTTACGATTATTCGCAAAACCGGCAGCAAATGCTCGACCGGATGTGCTTCGAAGACAAACAAAGGTGTCACTATGTGCTTGTGCCCCTAATAACGAAGGCGAGCGTGGGCCAATTTCGCGGTGGTGCGGAGCGAGGTACAAGCACTCGATCCTGTACTTTTAATATTATTTCTTTTACTTATTTATTTTCATATGCCACAGCCCTAATTGGGGGCTGTGGCAGCTGCAAATATGTACTCACCTATGGAACTACTTTCTTTCATGGGAGCGATCGAGCGCTATTTGTCATCAGTAATGAAATTGTGTGGTTTGAGGAAAAGAGTTAAATTATTTAGCTTACGTTGCACCTCACCATGGAAAAGCTTTAGGGGGGTGTCTTTAACCCATATATGCCCAAATTCAGGAAAAATGAATAACAATTTTTTTTTTCAGAAAAAGTGTACTTCTACTCTCAAAAGATACCACAAGTTCTTTATTTACTGCCAGGGAAACGCAACACTGTTTTCCAAGCCTTCCTATGCATATAAGACAGCAGGGGCGTAGCCAAGGGGGGGGGTGTGGTTGGGGGGGTTCAAACCCCCCCCCGAAATTTTTCAATTTTGCTTGCGTAAATAGGCACGCACACATACAAACGCACGCACGAACATACATAATATATGGTTGAACCCCCCCCCCGAAAAAAATTTCTGGCTACGCCCCTGTAAGACAGTGGGCATTAGGGGTGCTATGTGCGGATGCGGTAAGCCTTGAAACATTTCAAGTGCACACCGACATTGCACTTCTTCCTCTCCATGACGTATTCCATACAAAGCCCGCGTTTTCCCGGAGGAAAGCGGCCGGCATTTCACGTGCACTTCTTCCCATCCATGATGTTTTTCACGCAAAGCACGCGTTTGCCTGGAGAAAGCGATCAGCACGTGGCAGCATGAAAAGCAAGCAACGTCTAGGTTTGCGCACGTTGAGAACGAGGCCTGCTGGATGTGCTGTAGGTGGCGCTAGTCATCAGCTAAAAAATAGCGATGTTAGAGGGCATCAAAGAAGCGTCCTATATGTAGGACACTGGGCATATATGGGTTAAAGCTACTGCAGTTGAATGGAAGCACAATCTATTCAGCACGACAAGTCAATCATTTAGACTACCTCACCGTAGCAGAGATGTATGCAACTGTACCTATAAAGAATTATCAAGGAGACGCTTGTCTTGCAAGCAATTTTAACGACTATCGGTACTCTACCATGATCGAATGTAGACTAGTGAACATATAACGCACTTTACTGTGAGTGAATAATCATTGTGGACGATTTATAGTGCTATATGTACTCTACTATGGGAGAGCAGTGAGCAGTCCCGAAAATAAAAGTGAGTGTATTCCGCGAAATTCGTGCACTGTACTGTTTAGAAAACGTTTATTTACACTATGTACAGAACAAACACATGAAAACCGTTCGTGTGTTCATGGGTACATTAACGTTTGCGCAGTGATGTGTTATGGCAAACATGACTATGTGATAGTAAACAGAAAGTTATTTCGAAAAGCTTGACCAAGGTGTCACAAAATGCACAAATTACACAAATAGTCGTTATGCTTGCGCATATACATATATATCACGCACATGAATCTTGTGGTAGAAGTGACATCTAAATGAGTTACCTATGATGCTTTACATACAGGACTCAAGGGTAACCACACAAATGCTCCAACAATGACCCGAGTGTGGGACTCAGCACCACGTTGGGTAACATAGAAGCTGCACCCTTTGGTTTTCTGTTTTTACAAAGGGGCATAACCAGTGGCGCAGGAATTCGCATTCTCCCAAGAAGAAGAGCTCCTCTGAGTCGATAGCAAGCACCTCACGCCTCCTGCGCCCCCACTATTGGCCACGATGCACGCCGGCGGCAATTGCCAGCCATGGCTTCGCAGCCGTTTCTCCACAGGCTGAAAAGCCCTGCCACTGTCAAAAGTGCCGCGAAGCGTCTTCGTATGAATATTCCGCCCGACACGAAATCTCAGATGCCCTATCCCCGAAATCCGGCATGGACAGCGCGCCAAAAGAGACGCGCGACCAGGCACTCGACAGTAACGTGGCGGTTGTTTTCCACCAGGGAACAGTACGGACACGCAGAGACGTGCACTATTTGCCAGCGCTCGAGATGATAACGTGTGGGGAGCAATCCCCAGCCCACCCTCCAAGCAATTTCGCAAAGGTGTCCCGGGAATGTTGTCGCAGCTATGAGTTTCCACTCTGTATGTCGCACTGTGCGTCGGCGGTGCTGATGCACCAAGGGTCGCAGAAGTGCGGCCATTCTGTCGACCACCTTATCTGCGCTAACGTCGGCCTCTGCACACGCAGCTCTAAGACGCCTTTGAAATGCCAGATTCGCTCCATATATCAACGGCAATTCCTACAAATGCGGCCCTCGGTTTGTGCAGCTCGCCGGCATGAGGTCACGCAGTGATGGTGCGCGATAGTAACGCGCCAGAGCCTGTGCGGGGGTACCGTCGTTGCTAATAATCCGCATTAAAGCATGAAGCGATATGATTGATGCGGTGATGGAGACGTTGGGCAAAGCGAAGCCGCCACGGTCTCGCCTTCCATTCAGCTAAGGTTGCCCTAACGACAGGCGCGACAGGCGTTCAGTGCCGCCTCAGCAGAAGAGTGAGTTGATATATCTCTGTATTTTTCTGGAAACGGCGGGAGGAGGCTTGATGGTGTCGCAAACACACTAAAATTTCTCTAGAGAAACTGACTGGGTGAAGTAAAGGCGTTCCAAGGACGGGAACTCAGAGTGTGCAGCAGCTTTTATGATCACTTCATAAGCTTTGTACAAGTGATATCCAGATATTGTCGTCTATATCGAGCATGTTAGTGGCGACTTCTATTATTGTAATTGTAGGAGACCACTGCAATGGTGACGTGATGTTTATACGATAGCTTGGGTTGCCAATAAATAAATTCTTGCTTTTTGAAAAGTTGTGGGAATCCAGGCGTCCGTACCAGTTTTTCGACGCCATTTTTCCTTCAAGAATTATGCATCTTTCTCCTCCCTACTGGACGGGTGGAAGCTGGTGATAAATCGCCGCCACTTCGCTGCCACCCCGCCCATCAAAGGTTTAACACGGTGTACCATTGGCCTAATTTTGGCAGGATTCGGGCCTTGCTCTCTCTCGCCTGAGAAGGGGGGCCGCGAAACGGGGTTCGAAGAGACCACTTCGGGACATCCGAGGGTGCGTATGCGTTTTGGCCTCTCCGGCTGGCGGCGATCCTTTGTTCTTTGTTCTTCGTCGCCGGCCGGTGGTTACGTCGTCTCGTCGGGGCCCCGGCCTCGACGGGCGCGCGCTACCTTCCGCGGTCTCGAAGTCCCGTGGCAGCGCCTCGCAATCGTGCACCGTATGTTTCTCTCTGGAGTGCGAGATCGCGGCAGCCCTGGCTAAGGGTAGGTTAGCCCTCGAAACATGGTCGTTTTATTGTTGATATTATAAGCGTGCCATCCTCGGCCACTAACTGATTTATTTTGTGATATGGATTGGCCAATTGGTGCCCTGTATAATTATGTTACGTACGATTCGCTGTATCGAATTATGGATCTCTTTGTACTGAAATACCGGTACTAAAGCACTAATTTGGAGAGTGTCGCTTAGGGTCTCCTTCGCTCCGTGCGCTGGCTCGCAGTCCCTTCGCAGTTACTCGCACCCCGGCAAGGACCGAGTAACGTTCAAACAACAAAACAGCAAACGGCAAAGAAAGCAAGTAAGCCCATGCTCCAAAGCCACACCACCGCAAAGTTTAACTTTACACCTGATATTGTACAGAATTGATGAACCGCATTGAATGCATGTTGCAGTGACTGCTCGTTAGACATAGAGGATAATAGAGAGTTTGAGAATTGAGGCCCCAAGGAGCTTGGGGACCCAAGAAGCTTGCGAGCCGCCAGGGCGCATGCGCAGAACCCAAGCCACTCTTGGGGTTTGCGCTGGCGTTGACTCGAGACGCGAAAATTGAAAACTAGCGTGGGGCCCCAAGGCGTCTTGGGTCACCAGCGAGAAGACACAGACGCTCCGCGGGCCACGGCGCAGTATGGCCCGCGTCCATGGCCTCCGAGATTAGCCGGCGGCGCGCCGCCGGCTAATCTCGGAGGCCACGCCGCGTCTCGCATGATTTTAAATTCCGTCACGCGTGGCGCTCCGTGCGCTTGACCCAACGCAGCCTGAGTTGGCCCAATTCTCAAACTGCTGATCATCCAAACGCAAGAGCAGGCTGCCCAACGCAGCTTGCGGGCCCAGCGTCTTGGGTCCCCAATTCTCAAACTCTCTAATATCATCCGCGTACGCAGTGGCATTAACCTGAATGTTATCTGGTAGTGGCAAACAGCGGATCTCGCGTTCGCTTTCTATTGTTCATAAATCAGACTCAGTGGCTAAGATAAATGTAACTGAAGGAGCTGCGTACGACGACAGTTTGCTGCTGGAGCCACAAAGTGCCCGACATCTTTTATGTATCATAAAACGCGCCCGCAATATTTGTTCTAACAAACCTTGCGAGTTTTACTTAAGTGTTTCGTTAACGCCTGACCAACAAAACTGCCGGGAGAGCGTTATGACGCGAAGCTCCGTGGAAAAGCATTCATTTATTTATTTTTACAAGGAATACGTCTTTAGGTGGCAACAACGCATTATGATGTGTCAATTTCTACTCCAATCTAGTTTGGAATATTTTATTTCCCTGCAGATTTCCGGCTTTTGTAAGCAGGATGAAAACGTTTGTCGCTTATTATAAGGCCTATAATACAGTGTTCAGTGTCCTTTAGCATGACTAGCAGTGATCGACCTGGTTCGCCTACAGTTTGTGAATAAGTAGGCCTACATGCACCGGGCAGCATGTGGGTATGCAATTTAATACTGCGAAAGCCTTGTATGCCTCGTAAAACGCAGAAATTGACCGTCGGCGTCTCGCTTCCTAAGGCGTCGGGGATGAGTGCTACCAAAAATCATCATCACGTGATGACATCACCATATGACGTCAATATAACGCCACAGATAGCAAGATATATGACGTCATGTAACCTAACGTGATGTCGTTGTAGCGTCCTCCTTTGGGCGGCGAAAGAAAGAGGGAGCGCGCGACCTCAAGAGAAGAAAATAAAGGCGGCGCTTCACAGTGGCACGTGCAGCCACGGCTCGTGTTCCCAGCTGGCGTCAGTTCCGGTTCAGCCGTCTCGTTCCTTCGCTCCTGTGGCATAAGGCTACACCGCCATCACATGACATCGTAGCCAGGGCAAAGGTGGCCTTGTCACGGAGGCAGTGCAAAAGCCAGGTGAGCTGTCTCAGATCCTGGAGGCAGTGCGAAACCACGCTAGTTGCACAAAGCTTTCGGATGGTGACGGGGTAGGATCAATGCATCTAGGGAGCCTACGTGAGCGGCCGGTCATGCCGCCTTGCTAATACATCGACCGAGAAGAAAAAGATGACCTTCCCCTTCGAGTCGTCTTAGGTGAATGCACACGGGACCTTGTGAGTCTCCTTTTTTTTTACTTGTGCGGGTAACGGTACTCTGTTATAACGATTGAATTTTGTGTTTGTGACACTATCGTGATAGGTAAATTACATTTCATACGGGAGAGGGCTACGCTGTCCCTAAAGCAGTGTGAGGATAAGTCGGCTGTAACTGTGATGACAGTGCCGCAGCCGTCTTGCTGTGTCCAATTACGCATGCCGAAGCCTCGTTCACATTTTACACACCCGCAGCAACCACTGCAGCAAAGCTCGCGTGTTCTTCTCATAAACTTCATCAAGGGGTTAGTGAACAAAAATAGGGAAAAAAGACGAAAACATCGAACTTACACTACAAAAACGCGACTCTTTCGATTACCAGAGTTTGTTTCACCCATTTTCGAACAGCTGACTCTGTTTCTGGAGGATTCTCAGCGCGTGATGGCTGCACGCCAGCCCACGCGGGGCGGCGTATCGGCGGTGGTAACATAATAGACAGTTATAGTTTAGCGGGTTTAACGGAATAGCGGGCTTACCGGAATAGCGGGATTGAAGTGCGCATGCGCAGTACCGTAAACGACCGGTAGCGTTTACCGTACGCACGCTATTTTTCAGATTTAGCGTTAGCGTGTTTGCGTGGTTAGCGTAGTGTACGTAAAACATGGCGGCGGTTTTCGACGCCCGCTTCGAACTGAATTTAGCGTTTATGTGGACGGATCTACTTCTTTCGTAGAAAACGACTGTGCAAAATAGCTTCGCTTGCCTTCAGGTAGCTTCGACGACACGGTATTACGGATAACTTAGTGCAGTTTTTGAGATCGCTTCCCATTTCGAACGTCCCTAGGCCTATCTAAAAGATCGGTGTAAACAAGTCTGCAAAATGGAAATTTTCGCTTTTGGTGCTTAGTTCATATTTATTTACTTTTATTTTCACTAAAAAAGGAGTATTATTGTTGCGTGCGAGGATTCTCGGTCTTGTTCTTTTCACTTTTTTTAACGCATTCACCCTTCGCTAGGTAGCGCCACCGTACCGGCTTGGGCACGTAAATGCTATCCCGCTAAACTAAAACACGCTTTCCGCAACCAACGTTTGCGGCACGGTAACGCTATTCCCTTAACCCCCGCTATCACGCTAACGCTAAACTATGACTGTCTAATTTGTCCCCGTGGCGGATGCAGGGCGCACGTTTAATGTCCCCAGAAACGGGCGTACCAACCTAGCCACTACTTACCTTCTTCCTCCTCTCCTTTACATCCCACTCTCCCCCTTTACAAAGTCGCTGAGGCGAACTTCACCCATTCAAAATAAAAGAAAACATAAAGTTTTTTCCATGAGTTATCTCATCTTGCTAGAAACACTCATTCATATGGCACCCGTCCGTTACATAGAACATTGGCAGGTGGTCACTGCGCCGGCAAATTATTATATTCAGATAATATCATACACGCACCAACCCGTTTAAATTCATTTCATCAATTACACATTGAATTGCAGATAACTTCTGCACGAACACTGCGCGAACATTTTATCAATCCATTCTCGCATAGTAAATAAGAGTAAAATATTGCTTCCTTCATTCTTTCTTAATGATGTGGCTGTTTTTTGTATGAAATTGTGTAAATTGTCTGGATATATTTGTATAATGAATATGTGTTCTGTATGGTTTTATTTTCTTTTGTGAATGTGTGCTATCGCTGCCTGCACTGTAGAGGTGGCTGCGGGCCTCTGTCAAGTTGCTTGTTTTCAAGTAACTTTTACCCGCAGTCTCCTCCATCGATGATGGAAATAAAGAAGTTATTATTATTATTATTATTATTATTATTATTATTATTATTATTATTATATTATTATTATTATTATTATTATTATATTATTATTATTATTATTTCTCGCTGGGCGATCAACTGTCACTAATCTTGCCAGTTACATGATGCAAGTCTCCACGCCTATTTCGCAGAGAGGACAGGTTGACCCTATTTACTCTGACCTAAGCAAAGCTTTTAACGTTGTCAGCCATTCGCTGCTTGTGGATAAACTTGCACACTTTGATGTTGATTCTTCAATTGTGAATCTCCTCCATAGCTATCTTCTTGATAGATCATGTTATGTTGCTGTTAATGGCCAAACGTCCTCTTTGTATAAAGCTACTAGTGGGGTTACTCAAGGGTCGGCACTGGGCCCACTCCTCTTTTTTAATTTATGTTAATGATGTTTCTTCATTCATTCGGAATTCTTCTTTCCTTTTGTATGCCGTTGACTTAAAGATATTTAAGGCAATTCATTCAGTTATCGATTGTCGCCTGCTGCAATCTGATTTGTGTCCTTTTTCTGAATGGTGCAGGAGCAATAACCTCTCCCTAAATATTTCAAAAACCAAGGTAATGAGTTTCACTCGAAAAGCATCTAGTGTGCCATTTTTATATTCTGTCAATTCTGTGTCGTTGTGTAAGGTATGTGAGATCAATTATCTAGGTGTTCTTTTTGATAGCACCTTACACGTTGCTGCTCACGCTAAGCGTGTTGCTTTGCGGGGTCTTCGCACCCTAGGCTGTGTTTGCAGAATGTCTAGAGAATTCCGTTCTCCTATGCCCTTGCGAAAATTGTACACCGCGCTATGTCTTCCTCAACTTGAGTATGCATCTGTGATCTGGAATGGCATTCCTAATTCCAGCAGCAACGCCATTTAGCGAGTCCCGAAAAAAATCCTAAGCATTTACAACCATCGTTTCGCTAGAAATGACTCTCGATCTCGTTCTACCGCTGCTGGATTATTATCATTGCCATCACTTTACTGCCGACGAAATCGCGCTGATCTGTACTTCTTCACAAGCTTGTGCATGGTATCATATCCTGTAACTGTCTTACTTTCAGAATTCCAAGTAAGCTGACCAGAGAGAATAGACCTCTTCATGTAACCGCCTGCCTCTGTGAACATTCGACCATTGGCAGGATACAACGTCTTCACAATGCTTACTTCTTGGAGCTCGATGTTTTTCACAGCTCCCAGTCGTTGTTCTGCTCCGAGCTTTGCACTGTACTTACATAGCCTCGTACACTGTTGTCTTTTTTTTTCCTGCGCATAGTTGTATATGTGCAATTTTATAACGTTTTTTATCCCTGATGTTTATTATGAACGTTGGCCTTTGTTTTTTTTTTTTTCGTGCGCCAGTACAAAGACCTTACGGTTGTTCCTGGCCACGTTAAATAAACGTTTGATTGATTATTAATATTATTATTATTATTATTATTATTATTATTATTATTATTATTATTATTATTATTATTATTATTATTACTAAGGGCTTTAAACCTACCGGGTCCATTGTTCGCTGGTGGTGCCGATCGCACTGGGTCTAGGCACCGCACTGGGAGCAGAGCTGGTTGACAGACGCAGGCAACGGCTGGCAGAGTTGGCACACCCGTTTCAAGGAACATTAAACGACTCTAATCGTCACCACCTCTAGTTCACGGCGTGGCCGCTAGACGCGGTAGCTTGTGAGAAACAGATTAAATTTATTATTTTCCGCCACTTTCTGTCTGAAATGAAGGTTCCGTATACCCATTCCGGCACCCCGTCTTTCAATTTAGCTGAAAATCTCGGCGGCGAAACTTTCGCACAATAACTTTCAAGCGTGATCAACCAAGACCACCAGAAAGCTATACATTCGTGTCTTACAACCACGACGACAATCATAATATTTGATTTATAACAAGCGTGTTTTGGAAAGGAATATTGTACTATGACTGGTAACGTACTGCTGCAACCTAATCTTGAAATTTTATTCACCTCTAGCTTGATGCGGTTTCCACAGAGTGAATGGGTCCTTTGCAGGAAAACGCCGCCAGACTGCGTAGTAAGCTACACGCGTCACGATGTAAACTCTTAGAAAGAAAGTTGGTAAAGAGAGAGTACATGCATGCATTTACCAGTTTTAAGCGTATTTTACACCTTCGTGGCGTCGCTTTACTAGTCAACAGCTAGTAAAGCTGGTAAGTTTTGCCGTAACTAACCAGGGAGCCTGTCTTGGTGTGTTTAACGAGGTAACTACTAGATACCTATGTTACCAGATGCTTTGTAGATTACGTGGTATGTCATGCCGTAATTTGGACAGTGTTATGCAAAATTTAGAGAAAACTTTAACGTTCTAGATGATGTTCGGATAACAGTGTCGTCCTACACTGTAAAAAATAGTAATTTACAGATAAAAAAACATAAAATTTCTGTACCGCGAAAGACACTTTCTGTGGATGTGCCATGAAAGAAATCTGTTAAAAGAGAAACTGAAATTTCCTGTTATTCGTGACCTTCAGCAAAACAAACGACTCAAAATTGAACCTCCACAGTTTTAAATACTTCAAAGGTTACAAAGGTCCATGAAATAACATTTCATGTTTTTCTGGTTATTGCCACAATGCTATTTTGATTTATTATTATTCAGAGCCTTTTCTGCGGTTCCACGTTCATGCCTCGCGGGCCCCTACATTTACAAGATAGCTACCGCTCACGTCGAAGCGCGGCTATGCGTGGCTGTAGTGTAAAGCGCGGCTACGGCACCGTCCTGCTCCTGCTTTTCGTGCGTCTGTCATTGAAAGGTGAGTGGTTTGCTTCTAACTAGAGTTCCTTACAACAAGAACTCGTTGATATGCCTGCCCGCTTCGAAATTCGCTCTCGCGTAGTTTCTAATTCTGCTTTGCGTCGGCAGCGCGCGAGACCACAACGTTGTGCGAGAGCGGGAATTCCTTCCATGCTTTGGTAGAAATACTGAAGAGGCCTTGTAAGTGGGTGCTTGAGGGAACGCCTGCTGTTGTACCCCATTTATTAGATGCGAAGTATCTTAAGGCGGAGCTCAATCCGGTGGTGGTGGTGGTGGTGGTGTGCGGCGTGACCAGCCTTACTGCACATGCGCATACCCTCTTCACTACCCCTCTCAACATCCCTCTCCACTCACCCTCTCCCCTTCCCCTCTCCCCCCTCTCCACTCTTCCTCTGAAACGCGGGCTAGATATACCCGCGTCTCCTCCGCTTCTCTCTCCACTCCTACGCTGCCCCCTCTCGCCCGCCTGTCGACCGCGTTCCCCGCTCGCCCTGTGAAAATTACCGGCCAGGCTAGATGGAAGATACAACGCGCGTAGCGTCCCTCTCCGCGTTCCACGACGCCAGCTCTGTAGCATGCCCAACGAACGCCAACGGAACGCGATCGTGCAAGTGCTCCGGCTTCGCATCGCCTCATGGTCCCCTTTAGCGGGAGATGGTGTAATTTTTTGTTTGCTGTTAGCGGCAGCGTGCGTCAAGGTATGCGAGTTTGTACTTGGACGGTTGCAGAGCGCATACCAGAGCGTTCGCAGCGCACTTCATGTGCGTTCTCTGCGGGTAGCCATTAACGAGGTTTCGCTGTACAGAATAATGAGAGGTATTTGTTCACCTTACCCGCTTTGTTCTTTATTACATCAAACCTGTGTATTCTGTGTTTCTGCACCTATTTTTTTCTTGATGCTTCGACCGCCTTCCTTTAAAAACTAATGAAGTGCGTATAACTCAACTCAGCTAACCGAGCGACGTTACAGAGCATATAATACTCTCTTTTTTTATGAAAGTGCAAACGTTTCCTTTTTTTGTGTGTGTTTATCTACGTGTAATAGGTAGCTTTCTCCTGCATAGTGAACATGGCCCTGAGCAATGATGCTGTGGCTTGGTGTATGGCGTTTAGTGTTTTGTAGTGGTCATTGCATGATAAGTTCTGCTTGCTTGTATAACGCTGTGTATCTTGAACATTGCTGGCGGGAATGTGCGAACGCATAGCTTCTTGGCGTAGTATCATTGGATGACCTTCCTTACGAAGCTTTAATTTCCTGGCGGAAGATAGATAATCTAGGTAAACCTCGCATACGGAATGACGTGTGGGGCACATCCACTCGGTAAACTGATACCTCGATTGACTAGCCAGGGGCACGGGCTTGACGTGTACACGGGCTACCTTGCGACATCGCATTCCGCCTGCGTTGCGGTGGAGCACGTCTTCTCCTCGGTAGGAGAAACTCGGCGCGTTTCGGATTGGCGTGTTCCCTGCTGAAGCTCATGTTAGATACGCGGTTGTTATCCGTGGGCTACGCACAACGGCGTGAAGCCGTGAACACCTCTGGAACGTGGCCTCAAGTGCGCTCGTAGTACAGGCGGTGAATCGTGGCACATGTCACATGTGATCTCTCAGTGAGCACCAACGCCGACGCCGCTGTTCTAGCCGTGCGTGAAGGCTTATTGTGGACATCGATCGTGACTACCTTTAAAGAATCCCGGTTTTCGGAGAGGCGGACTTTGTTTTTAGTGGCGTATTGAAGGGCGAATGAATCTTTCGTTGGCTCTCGCCCGTTTTGTTCACCAGTGCTTGGCGGCAGTAGTTATTAGACTTCCATCGTCGAACAAAAGTACCGACACAAAGTTTGAATGACGCAACCAAGTGTGTTCGAGATGTGTGTACGAGATGTGTTTGCCGCTGAATGCAAATTTTTTAGCTCTTTGAGGCGCACGTTCTGTCGCGCGTGACGTTTAGGGCGTTTGAAAAAAAAAAAACATGCGCTCGTTTTGGTCGACAGCTTTAGAAGGACATCCGTTCTATACCTCCGCCTTATCGACATGTAGGCCACAAAAAGAGCAGCTTGGCAGATAACAGCGGCTCCCGAACTGCTCAGACGAGTGGCATATCACGGAATGGTCTGTGTGTTTTGCGAGCCATGCTACCGCGACAGATGGGCTTTGTTTATTTGACGGTGTTGTTTCTTGCCAAATGACGCCATGCGAAACAAACTGTAATTATGCTAATATTACCACTGAAAAAATAACATCTACTTCTTTAAGCGCATCACTCCTTTAATGAAGCGAATTGCTAATTAGAAATGTTCTCCGATTTGTAGACATTCACAATATTCTATAGATTTTGAACATATATATTGTGTTGCTCTTTTGCGGAGAAGCAAATTTCATGCTATGTATAGTTTACAACACGTAATAGGCAGGAATTGGCGTACCAGGGTGGGGGTTCAACCCCCCCTCAATTAATTGTTAGATTTAGCATGTGTAAATATGCACGCACGAACACACACATAAAGAGCGGTTGAACCCCTCCCCGAAAAGAATTTCTGGCTGCGGCCCTGCAGGCAGTGCAACTCGTCTTCTGGCCCAATGGCTTAGCCCAACTCGAAGGAGTTTTTCAGTAAAAATATAAACCAATTGACCCTCTGCTTTTCATAAAACGAAGGCCAGTTTGCTCCATCTCAGGTTGCAAGTTTTCCCAGATTGATACAGATCATTGGACAAATTTCCCCACCACGTACCCTCCATAAATGGATTCCTGGTAACGAAAAATGTGTGACAGCAATCGCAACTTGGTGGCTCGCTAGCCCAAATAATGAAATAGTCGATGCGAAGCAACCGTCATTGCGAACGTCATTGCGCATGCATTGTTAATTCCTTGCGTAAACACTTTCTGCAATGGAGGTTCACTGAATCGCGCCCACGTGCTGTGGTGTTATTCATCTGCATGCTTAGCCTCACGTCCGTGCAAATGCGCATGCCTTTAATGGCTTTTTGAAAGCATTAGGTATAGCATTTAATGTTAAAGATTCATTCTCTCTGAATTGGCAAAAATGTTTGTTACAGTCAGGCATTAGCCTCCTTTCCTGTCTCTTTAGAGCTTTACAGAAGTGCTTACTGTTATAACAGACTTTTCTATTTCTTTCGGTAATTGCAGTTTTTTATTAAATGCGAAGCATTTCTTAGCGAACCTCAGCCACTTTGGC
The DNA here is from genome assembly GCF_013339695.2 of Rhipicephalus sanguineus. Classification (NCBI taxonomy): domain Eukaryota; kingdom Metazoa; phylum Arthropoda; class Arachnida; order Ixodida; family Ixodidae; genus Rhipicephalus; species Rhipicephalus sanguineus. Next base: position 94,626,826 of record NC_051185.1, on the reverse strand, counting down.
CGTTTCTATGTCTGCAGTATCTATCTATCTATCTATCTATCTAGCCGCACCACGTCTGAGACGACTCTCCTGGTCGTCTCCATAACTTGTAATATACCAAAATTGGCATAGCAGGAGATAGGGTATGCCGAACACGATCCGCTGGTCACAAAAACATGAATAACTAAAATACCTGTCTGCACGTCAATAAGTGCCCATTGGAACAGCACAGAAAAGTGTTCCGAGAGTTCCACAGGTTCTCTGAGCTAGGGCTACGCGAACACAAACACTGATACCAAGGACGAAGTGATAATATTAATTGTTCGGGTTTTACTGTCCCAAAACCACGATATGATTATGAAGACGCGAGCGAGAGTCCCCGGAAAAGGATTTATACCGAGATGGTTTTGTGTCATGGAATTTCGCCCCGCGGCCGGGATCGAACCGGCGACCTGTCAGCAGCTGAGCACTGTAACCACTACACCACCGCGGCGGACGCAAGGAAAGTGAGGAAGCTGAAGGCAAAACACCCTTGGAAGACGCTCGAGCTACCATCCACTCGTGAACATGGTCCGCAACGTGGACCACGTGGAATAATTTGAAAAACAGTGGCCTGCTCCTACAAATAAATATGCCGAGAGTTTCAGCTGCTTCATCATTTACCGGTGACTCAACATTGATTATTGAGAGACCCAACAACGCTCGGTCCTATGCTTATGAAAGACGGCTTGGAAGTGCACAGGGCGTCAATAGACCTCGCTGCCACGTCCAGAACAGGACACATCACAGATAATATATCGTAAGAGGCATCTACAGATTTAAACCAGCTGTACTGTACCTCGCACTTCACTGAACTAAGACCCCTCGTAACCGCGATCACGAACGGATTGTCCGATAACTTTTTAAATCCGGTCTTCAGTGTAGGTGCTCACTGAACTCTAGGGTACAGGAGACCTTGTTCAATGACTGCCAAGAACCCCTTCCACACATCGCACACGGGTTCGTAATTAACTGCGTCGTTCTCCGTCATAACAGACATTATTGCAGGCAAACAACTGTACAAGTGAACTGTGACTGTAACGTCGGAGATGTGCCGTGCACCCCTTTCATCATTGCCACGATGGTCTATTGTTATGGATATTTGCACTCGACTGCTGACCCGAAGTTCGCTGGATCGAATCTCCGGCCACGGCGTGTGCGTGCATTTTCCATGGAGGCCAAAATGGATTGAGAAGGCGCCCTGTAAGCACAGCAAACATAGATTTAATTGCACGTTACAAGAACCCTAGGTGGTCGAAAACTTCCGGAGCCCTATTACAGCGTCTCTCAAATCATATCGTGGTTTTGGGACGTAACCCCAGCGATATTATAATAATATTAACGAAATATGCAAGAGTCACCTGTGCGTGCCACTCGGCTGTGTAATTATATAGGGAAGCTTTCAGAATACTTAGTGAGATCTAACGCCTAGCGTCCTATGCATCTGAGTGTCTGGCTTCTTTGTAGGCCTCGCTCGAGTTTCGCGCTATCCAGTATTGAAGATGGAACACTACATATCAGCTTACCGCGTCTGGTGTCCGGTGAAACTCCATGAGTTGCTGTTGGCATCGTTACACAAATGTAAACGAAGTGGTTATATAATACATTTGCGATCTCTTCAACATATCGGCGTGCGTATACCACTTCCACATTTCTCTAGCGTCATTCCGTAACGTGTTGCTCAATGTGAAATAGTACCCACGCACTATCCCGCCGTTCGCAAACATCGATTCCCACGCTGACGTGGCAGATCGCTGTCGAACTTTTTTATTTCAGGCCTATGTATGTCGAGCTCTCTGGCCCCTGCTGTACCCGATGACGTGGCGTCCCGGGGATGATGTTGCTGCACTGAAGCTTGAAGGGGGACTGAATCTATTCTGCTGAAGTGCGTCCGGAATTGGAACCGCAAGAAAAGTGCTGCAGCACCTCCGAGGAGTTCCTCGCCCGAGCGTCGTCGAGATCAACGGCCACGCCAAATTAGGAGTGCCAGCGTCACGGCCTCCGAATCGAACGTCCGCTGCCTTCCCGTTGGCAGAACGCCCTAAGGCTGCCAATGCGACCTAAGGTCTGCATCTTCAGTAGCCACGCAAAAGAGAATAATTTGACATTGCCAGCTCATTGTTCGAACTGCTTTAATTTACCTTCTATTATTGAGAGAATTTATTTATTTACGGCTCGTGTCACGCGCATCGCGGCGTGTGCTAAAAATATTGCACGCGCTCGTGCCTGTTTGAACCCAGCGTGCAGGAGTTTTAATGACTCCTTATCCAAATTAACTTCGTAACGTCTTTATTATTGCGGCAAGTCGTGAGCCATACGTCCTCTCCTTACTCATGACAATTTATGGATATTTGCTATTGCTGAATATTTCAGGAAATATTTTGTTCCAGCAGAGAACTTTCTGACTGCCGGGGTATTTACCCTCTGTATTGATACCCATGCTGTGGTCGAATCCACCACACGGTGGCCAGGCATTCAAGTTGACGCTCTTTACACACTTCGCCTTTACTATTGAATACCGCAAGGAGGTGAGCCTAACCCTGGTGTTCACACAAAGGTAAAACTTAATATGATTTTTCTGACTTTTTCAACAAGATTCATGCGCCTAACTTAGAAAAAGCCACATTAGATAGTACAAAAGTAGAGAAGTACTGGGGAATTTCCAATATCTGATACTACACTCCCATTTGGCTAACTCAATGAGGGTTCTGATGGAGGGTATGACTAAATGGAAATGTTCAGCTTAAGTGTAAAACTGTCTACGGGAATCCTGAGTGGTCATGAAAGATTTTAAGTAATAACGTTAGTATATGGAATGGTTGACGTCTGAAGTAATTTTAAACACTGTTTAATGAGGATTTCGAAGGGGCACCAAGTAACACGACAATTTTCGTTATATTAAATAAGAGCTAGCACTTTTTATGCAGTTCTGCTGCCGGAGCAAGGTGTGTGTCCAGGGCTAGTTGGTATACCATAATTGTGAGCACAACGCAGAAAGAGAGACACAATAAACAAAGGGCCGACGAGGATTTGAGCAATCAAGCGAGAATTCCCTGTAAGCAAAATGGGCACAGATTGCATCAGCAACACGTCTACAAGTTTATTTGGCATCTATAGCTACACACGACTTTTTCATACCTCTTATTGTTTGCAATGGAGAACATGTGCACGCATGCGCTTCAGGATGAGTATGTTCTTTTCCTGATTGTCTGGGGCAATACCATAAAATCTGGGGTGAAAACTGTGCCCGTGGTGTCCCATCGTCCACTTTGTCCGGGTCTATCGCGCTACAATGGTTTCAGTGCAATGTTTAGCAGATCTAAATTGTGAAACCCATAGTGCCTACCATGCAATCATGCGCGTGCACTTAGAATATCGGATAGTTCGGCGGTGTTCTCTGGTCCCAGGAAGCACATGCATTGTTTAATAATACTTTTGTTTTGTTTAATAGCATGGTAGCTTTGTTTCGACTTTGGGCTATGCGCGCACAATGCCACAAAGCTCATACATTGTGGAAGCTTTTGAAGGTGAGGACCTTCAGCGGCACTCCGCAAGTTCACATAAATCTCGCTTCTTACATTGCCACGGACAAACCATCAGTTGCCGACCAATTTTTTTGGCGACAAAATGATCATCACGTGGGCGTGGTGATGTTGCTCGCGGAGGTACGTAATAAGGGATGGGTTCAGAAAACGTTTCGGCTTAATACACGGGGTCTTGGGCCGCGGTCTCATTGTGAACGATGAACCTAATGACAGAAATTGTGGCTTTTACTCTTGTGCAAAATAGGTACTGGATTTGCGCATTCATCAAGAAAAAGAAAATGCACTGATATAATTGTCATTTGTTTATTTTTTTTTTGATACTCTCGATAATTGGGCATTCGGTTAATTCAGACGTTTTTTTCCGGACCCGTGAAATGCGAATTAATGAGCTTTTATTGTATTTGGGTGAGTGTTTAAAAGCACGTGAACCTTGCTCTGTGAGGAGCATTCTTTCCTTTAAAGTCCTTACACTGCAATAAATGACATTGTATGAGCCATAATTCAATTTTATAGAAATGAATCATCCATCTGGATTGAGGTTTTAAATGCGAAGCATTTCTTAGCGAACCTCAGGCAATTTGGGCGTTTCTATCTACGTATCTAATGATCTATATATCTATCTAGCCGCCTAAGTCTGGGCGCTCTCCTGGTCGTATCCATAACTTGTAATATACCAAAATTGCCATAGCAGGGGATCAGTGTATGGCGAACACGATTCACTGGTCATCACATGAATAACGCAAAGTACCTGTCGCGTACGTCATGAAACCACTTTCTCTCAGTCACGTGTGGCACATACTCGTATACCAGAGTTCATGTTTGCGGGTATGTGCCACAGGTGATACAAAGTCTCAACCAACACAGTAACCGCGAACACACGCATTGTCACGCAAGGAAAGTGATAATAATAATTGTTCGGATTTTATGTCCCAAAACCACGATATGAATATGTGAGATGCCGTAGCGAAGGGCTCCGGAATTTTGACCATCTGGTATTCTTTAACGTGCACCGCACAGTACACGGGCATCTAGCGTTTTGCCTCAATCGCTCAGAGACCGCCGCTGTGGTCCGGGATCGAACCCGCGACCTTCGGGTCAGCAGCCGAGCACCGTAACCGCTACACCACCGCGGCGGACGCTGGGAAAGTGAAGAAGCTGAAGACAGAACGCCCCTGAAAGACGCTCAGTACCATACACTTGTTCACGTGGTACGCAACGTGGACGACGTCGATTACTCAAAATAGGGGTCAATGCTTCCTACAATAAATCTGAGGAGGGAACTAGGCCTCTCATCATTACCTGTGACTTCAATTGGATTTATCTAGACCCAACAATGCCTGATTTTTGTACTGCGTGAAAGACGGCTCGAATGTGGACAGGGCATCAAAAGACCTCGCTGCCACGTCCAGGACAGGAGGCGTCATAGATCATTTCATCGTAAGAGAACATCCAGGATTTCCACCGGTTGTGCTATACCTCGCACTTAGACCCCTCGTAGCCGCATCACGAACGGATCCGATTAACAAGTCCGGTCTAGCTGCTGGTTCTCACTGATCACGGCGATGATGACCTTGTTCAAGAACTGTCAAGAACCCCTTCTACGCCTACCACGAGTTCGTGAAACGTGCGTGCGTTCTGCGTCATAAAGGACAAGGATAAGTACAACAACTTACCGCAACTGTAATAACTGCAACTGTGACTGTAACGTACATGTACGTACGTGCAGTGCGCCTCGGCTCTGTGTATATCCAGGGGAACTTTCCTGAATAAAGCTTCGTTGCGAGTAACTCCTGTCCTGTGCATTTGTGTTTCTTCTTTGTGGTGTTCGGATTCGCGCTAACCAGTATTGAAGAATATAAGCACTACATGTCAGCTTACCGCGTCTGGTGTTGGTAACACCCATGTTGCTGTTGGCATGTTAACAACTGTAAACAACTGTTCTATAATGCATATGCGACTCTTCAGCATATGAGTGTGGATATACCACTTCCAATTTCTCTAGCGTCATTCTGTACGTTTCGCTCAATTGAAAAATTACGCCACAGTCACCATTCCGCGCATGCTTCGCAAAACATCGATTCCCACGTACGTGGGATCGCCGAATTTTTTTTTAACTGTTCCACACACACCTTAAAGTGGCAATGCGAGGGTTTCTTGAGCGCTCTACCAACATAATCAATGTTGGCTCAGGGGTCCATTAGTTCAGCATAGTCATACAGCCTGGTGCACCTAAAAATATCATTATTCGTTTTTAGGGCAGCCGCAGCAGTCAACCCTGACAGAGGGAGCAAGGTCGAGAAGTAAGGAAGCAGCGCCACCTCACACCACAAATGACCAACTTAATCAAAGCTCTGCGAGTTTGAATGCTAAGGTTACAACGAAAAATTGCGTGTCAATGAATTCGTATTTACTCGAATCTAAGCCGACGTTTTCTTTTTTCAAAAAAACGATGTGCGAAAGTTGTGTGTGGGGGGGCCTAGATTCGAGTACAATGATTAAGTTTTTTGTTTTCTGGCCTTGCGAATTTCGCGGGTCGGCTTATAATCAAGTACGCCTAGATTCGAGTAAATACGGTATATGTACACAATTTCCAAACCAGTTTGAATGTACGGGGACAACATGTACGCAGTTTTCATTATTTTGAAGCTGTTTACATGCAGCATTTCCTGTGCTTGAATAAAGATTCGTTTCTTTTATTATGAAAGGAGAATCTACTGAAACGTGGCTGTTTTTATTGCGTTATTTACTAGAGTGCTGGAGGCAACACCTTGCTGGTGTAGCTCCAAGAAGTTCACAATGTCCGCTCGGTGCTCGGCTGCTTACCCGAAAGTCACGGGTGCGACCCCGGCCACGGCGCTGCATTTCGACGGAGGCAAATGGTAGAGGCCCATGTACTGTGCGATGTCAGTGTTACGTTAGAAATACCAGAGTGTCGAAATTTCCGAAGCTCTCCCAATACGATGTGCCTCATAATCATATCGTGCTTTTGGCTTGTAAAACCCCAGGTATTATTTTAAAAAAATTGAATATATTTGGATTATGCAAACGCTATATATTAGTATTTTTGCCATTGCATTTGGCTAAACAAAACTTTTGCGTATCGCTTTACAAGTGACATAACTAATTTTTAGTACTGAGGAATGCTTTTCTAAGAAAATATATATAAGTTCCTCTTTATGCATAAAAATTTGTTCCAGAATTAAATGTAGTAATGAAATAGCAGGAGGGCAGTAAAAGAAAACACAACCTTTGTGACTCGATATCCGAACTTGTACTTATGACAACGTTTCTGTAAACGATAACAGACAGTATTAGCGAAATAACAGATAATGAGAACAGAAAACAGGTTTTTTTTCAGTGTCTGAAAACTGAAACGCGTTTTTAAACATAAATTTCTGTACTGTAAAAGTGAAAAGTAACAGTGAAATAACAGAAAGAAGGCAAACAGAAAACCAAGTTTTTCTGTAACACAAACTGAACATTGTGTTTATGCAGTAAAAGTCTGTAAAGTAAAACGGAAAAAAATCTGTTAAAACACAGAAAACTTCAAAATAGAAAACATAGCTTTATAGAAATTTTGTGGCATGAGAGCTGCCAGACAATTTCTGTTTTTTTTCACAAAATATTTTTTACAGGGTACGGTATGGCGTACATATATGCAAACAGTAGAATACAAAATTCTGGGTAAAAATTCTTCGATTATTTCTTTAAATGTTATGGCTGCTAACCATTACAGTGCGTGGAGTTCCAAAGTGGGTTCATAAAGAGCCGTAAAAACTGCTTTTAGAGTAGAGATGGCGCGTGCGTACAAAGCTTGATATTCTGAGTGTGATTGTGCGTGTGTGCAGACGCTAACGGTCCGTTCATGCCTCAACGTGCGTTGCGTGATGCTTCCTTACCATGAAAATTAATTCATAAAGAAATCAGCGGTCATTTGGCGTAAGATGCCATTTCGTTTTTTTTAACTCACGTAATATATGCTTTTGCAGTAGAATCAACATTTTGAAAATGCGAACGCACATATAAACAGAGTAGGCGTAACCTCTCGCTAACTGTAGTCCACTAGAGATTGTACGGTTACTAAATTGGTCGTGCGGCTACCAGTAATTAATGAGCACTTTGTCTGTTAGTGCTCATTAATATTGTGTATAACAAAGAAAAACGAGCATTAAAATTTCCACTTCTTACCAGTAATATAGTAACGGAACAACCATTGGGAGTTAGCACTGTTCACTTACTAACCAGGCAGCGAATTTAACAAACATTCACTATACTACCTTCCGTAATAAGACATTAGCGCTTGCTGTGACAAGTAGGTGATTGGTATTTAGTTAGTTAATGTCATCCTTTAATTTCTAAGAGTGTAGTTCTCGATAAGAAAAATTCGAACGTGCGCACCACCACGCGCATGGCTGCTGAATATTACAGTTTGAGTTGGCGATACGTACACATCCTTCATTTATTTAGCGTATTTCATTAGCGACAGGCTCACAAGCTACATAGAATACACACGACGCTCCACAGAAAGGCATGGCGCGTCTTCTCCGACCCCACCCGAGTCTAGAGAGGAAACACACGGCGCAACACCGGCAGGTAAAAACAGACCCCTCCCCAAATCCTGGCCAGCTTCACGTGAGCTATCCAACAAACATGCCCGGACAACAAATGCAAACTAGGCAAAACAGATACGGCTTCGTGTAAACATACGCTGTGGGGATGTCCCAACGTATCAACAAGTTCTCCTGAGGCCCTCCGAGAGCATTCGCGGATAGCGCTGCTCAGCTAAAGGAGATCGAAGACCGAAAACTGTTTATCCAGCTGGCTAGGGAGGCTATGGGGAGACAAGGTCTCCTGGCTGTCTGTACCTGCGCTGTCTGGCCCGGACCGCATACCAGCGGGACCTTGTAATAAATTTTATTTGCTCACGCTAATTATTTATTTATTTATTTATTTATTTATTTGTTTGTTTGTTTACTTTCATATGCGCAGCCCTAACTATGAGCTGTAGCATGCGAATATATCTACGTAACGATGGAACCGCTTTTGTCGTTGGAGCGATTGCGCGCAATTAGTCACGAGGAACTATACCGTGTGGCTTGTGAAAAGAGTTAAATGATTGAGCTTACGTTGTATATTACCATGGAAGAGCTGTATGCGGGTGTCTGTAAAGCTATCGCAGTTGAATGTACAATGATATTGAGCACCCTTCCATAGGACAGATGTATGCAGCCCTACGTAGATATAAATATCAGATAAACGAGTGTCTCAGAAACATGTTTAGAACTAAATGTTAATGATTTTGAGAACTATGTATACTGTACCACGGGAGACTGTGCAAAGCAAAAGATATTCCCGTGGTCAAACGTGGCTAAACCAAATTTGTCGAGCGGTAGCTCGCTTTTTCTTGCTTATGAAAAAGGACGGGACCATCGCTTTGCAGAGATTTAAGTTTATTGCATGCATTGCTGTTTAGGCAAAGATGTTTACAGGTGTACGCAATTCGACTACACGCCGCGAGCAGGAAACCAGTTGCTTTAACCACAACAGAACACAACACACACACGCTGCAAGGCGCCCATGGCGCTCTGGGCGTGAGCGCCTAGGTAACATGGATCCAGTCACGGGATCTGGCGTTGGCGGCACGGAAGGCGCTATCTGAGCGGCTGTTCACTTTTTGCGAACGCGCAGCAGTAGTGTCGCACTGAAGCTCTTTCGCCAGCATCGATCTTGGCTGAGCATGAAGGTCAGGTTCACGGAAGAAGGCGTTTTGTTGGTTCGTACCCGGGGAAGAGAACTGTCGGTTTCAATACGATTCCAGTTTTGAGTAAGACATTTTTAGAAAAAGTTTGTTCTATCATAGAACGCTACGAACACTTGGAAACAGTGTCTATACAACAACGACATTAACATACACAAATGACTAAGCACAATAAACATTAACCGTTTTAACAGAAATGTCCATGTCCACAGGGTGTTCCTAACGCATGCTAGTAAGGACTAACATACACACACTTATCACAATATACACAATGTAGATGGCGCGGTATATACACAATATAAATGTCTTAGTGAGCGTGCCAGCAAATATGCACAGCACATGTTATGGTACATGCAATTCACATAAATGTACAGTGTTAGCATGAAATGTCTGTATACAAGAACCGACACGCCTACGGGGACATGCACACAGAAATATTCAATAGAAACATATGATATGCAATAATAAATATCTGTCTAATAACGTTAAAGCTTGGAGCGCAACAGTACTACTCGAACAAAAGTGGGCATGTCTTGTCCTACCTCTCATCAAAAAGATCCGCGACAATCTGTCTAACAAACCTTGCGAGTTTTGCTCAAGTACTTCGTTACCGTCTGCTCAGCGAAAAAAATGTCGGACAGCACTCTGACGTGTCTTTCCGTAAAAAACTTTTTCTTATTTTATTTTTACTCAATGGCGTCCTGAGACGCAACAGCGTACTGTCATGGGTTAATTTTCGCTCTAACGTCATTTCGCACATTTCATTTTCGTTACTTATACATTCCATGCGCAGGTATTGAGTTGGCCTGCTTTATCAGGACGTCAACAGAGGCCATTGCATGCCTTACGTGTTCCCAGTGTGTGTGCCCTTTGGGTGCTATTCTGAACACTGTCAAATTCCGCCATCTTGCCAAATTACGTAATTACGGCACTTTGAGCCAATCGGAGAGGCCGTAGTAGCCCTTCGGGCCAATCAGGCTTGACCAATGGTGAAATTCAGCAACTTGGTGGACTCTGATCATGTCCAGGATATGGGCGTTTGAGAATGAACATGCGTGTGAGAATGATTATGGCTGGAAACAGTAGTTTCCCTTCGCAGTGAGCATATATGTTTCTTATAATTAATCGTTCTAGTCACCGACGCTTGGTGGCTGAGTTGAACTGTACGGGAGTTGTACGGGATACGTAACTGCTATAATTATCACTTCCCTTTCTCCACCTCTAGCTATACTATACTACGCATGCCTATACTATGCTAGGCGCTGATTGACACATAGATGGTTTCAGGGGCGCACATTCGCCTAGTTTTCTTTCTACGACACCGGCCTTGCTCCGAGCTTGAACAGTTCCGTTGTGAAAAGAAGCACGGTAGGAGCCGAATCGAAGCCAGGCATTCTCGGTGGTATCCAAATGTTTCACAACAGGGACAGGCCAGTGCTTCAAACTGCTTGTGAAAGAGGCTCTGTAGAGGTGGCATTTATCAGTGAAGCTGTATACGGTTATAGTCGGTTACAATCTAAAAATAAACGTAAGCTTTAGAGAAATTTGCACATATGCCCCATCAAATTACAGTGTGTCGTTTCCCTGACGTCAAGAAGCTTTGCGCAATTCAGGTTGGTGATCCCTCAACAGGGTCTTTGTGTCCTTAGCTTTCGGTAGAAAAATTTCGGCAGATCCCACTTATTTTGGGACTCGATGTCATGCGAAGCAGTAGTCGATTAGCGGCTTACGCCGATTTGTTTATTGCTTTGAGTCAAGCGGTGCGAGTTGGACCGACTTCTTTGTGCATTTTGAATATTTATGAGTATATCGTGGGCAGGCCAGTAGGGAGGAATTATTCCGGGGCGGTGAGGGGGCGGGGGGAGCACATGCTAAAGGCCTTCACTATTTGAGGAAAGCACCTATTTTGAGGAAAGTACCTATTTCTTTAAGAAAACAAGAACTTTATTTTGGCGGGGAGGCGGTTTCTTCTTAGCCTAACCCCGCCCCCTACCCCTCGCCTTCCTCCTTTCCGACTACGGGATTGATCATGCGCTTACCAGGCGCGTCGACTACGCTGACGCATAAAGAGTATCCTCTGGTCCGACGTGGGGTCGGTACTCACCACGGATGTCCGTTTTATCGAAATCAACTGCATGCTACGGTGCGGTAGTGTGCGCACCATAAAAGCTGATTTTGCCGTATTCCTCCAGATTCAGCAATGCTTAATCATAGTTTGGCGAGTCATAGGAGTTAATACGTAATCTTCATTACCTCGTTACAAACGCCGATAGCGAACACTGCAGCGACAGTTGACGTTGGTGTGATATGGCGCCCTCATAAGGTATTTCTGGTAAGCTGTTTCAGGCACTTGCGTAGCTGTGTGGACAAATACTATACTGCCACGCAGAATACCTGGGTTCGATTTGGGCTTTAACCGTGATTCTCAATCTTTGCTCCGCTCTGATCTTTTTCTCCCCGAAAATGCTGCCGAAACCAGTCCCGCATTTGCTGCGACGCAAGCTTTACAACGCGATCGCGTAAAGATTTTGGAAGTCTGTTATCGCCATTGCTGGGTTGCTACAAACTGTGAATCACCTGTGGCTCATACCCACATACTAGGGGCCGTGGTATACGGGTGTGTGCCACACGTGACTGGAGCACAGGGTTTGACGTCCGCGATAAGTATCTCACTCTATTCACGTAAAGACCTGTTCGTCGTGTTCGACATACGTTAATTCCCTCCCATGCAAATCTTGGTCCACCAAGACCATGAGCGCCCAGGCGTAGGCGGCTAGCTGGATAGATAGATAGATAGATAGATAGATAGATAGATAGATAGATAGATAGATAGATAGATAGATAGATAGATAGATAGATAGATAGATAGATAGATAGATAGATAGATAGATAGATAGATAGAAGCAAAAGAGAGAGTTGGGCTAGTTGGTTTGCGTTCATATTAAAACAGCGCAAAAGACGTAGACAAAAGCTACGTTCCAGGAAAGGTCGCAATTATACGATTTCATTCCGTAAAAACATGCTCTTGTGCGTCACCTGGGACACTGTAAATGGGGATGAAGCGTCGTTTTCGAAAAACTGGGAAGGCCTAATCTATAAACATTCTGCAGATCCCACGTACCGTGGGAATCGGTGTTATGCGAAGCATGCGCGGGATGGTGACGGTGGCGTAATTTTTAACATTGAGCCAAACGTTACGGAATGACGCTAGATAAATGTTGCAGTGGTATACGCACTCTCATTTGTTGAAGAGTTACATGCATTATGTAACCAGTTGTTTACAGGTGCGCAACGGTGCCAACAGCAACATGGGTTTGCCAACACCAGCCGCGGTAAGCTGATATGTAGTGCTTATATTCTTCAATACTAGATAGCGCGAATCCGAACAAGAGCAACAAGGAACACAGATGGGCAGGACAGGCGTTACTCGCAACTAAGCTTCATTCAGGAAAATTTCCCTAGATATATACACAGCCGAGCGGTACGCGCAGGCGCACTGCACGTACGTTACAGTCACAGTTGCAGTTGTTACAGTTGTTATGCTTATACGTGTCCTTATGACGGAGAACGTACGCACGCACGAACCCGTGTGCATGTGTGCAAGGGGTTCTTGACAGTTCTTGAACAATGTCATCGTCACCGTGATCAGTAAGCCCCAGTAGCTGGACTGGACTTGTTATTCGGATCTGTTCATGATCGCGGCTACGAGGGGTCTAATTGCAGTGAAGTGCGAGGTATATAGTACAGCTGGTGGAAATCCTTGCTGCCTATTACGATAAAATTATCTTGATGCCTCCTGTCCTGGACGTGGCAGCGAGGTATTTCGATGCCCTGTCCACATACAAGCCGTCTTTGACCCACTGTAATTAGGACCAGGCGTTGTCGGGTCTTGATAAATCAATGTTGAAGTCATCAGTAATGATGAGAGGCCTGGTTCTCTCGGTTGAATTGTTGTAAGAAGCATTGACGGAGGTTGTTGCGTAATCCATGTGGTACACGTTGCGGACCACGTGGACGAGTGCATGGTATAGTTGAGTGTATTCCAGGGGTGGTCTGTCTTCAGCTTCCTCACTTTCCCTGCGCCCGCCGCGGTGGTGCAGCGGTTACTGTGCTCGGCTGCTGACCCGAAGGTCGCGGTTTCGATCCCCGCCGCGGCGTTCGAATTTCAATGGAGGCAAAGTGCTAGATGCCCGTGTACTGTGCGATCTCTGTACACGTTAAAGAACACCAGATCGCCAAAATCTCCGGAGCCCTTCGCTACGGCGTCTCTTAGTCATATCGTGGCTTTGGGACATAAAACCCCAGCAATTATTATTATCACATTGCTTGCGTGTCAAGTGTGTGTGTGTGTTCGCGGTCACTGTATTGGTTGAGACTCTGTATCACCTGTGGCACATGGTACATAGTGGAGATGAAGGAGCAGGCAGAAGGGCAAAAACGAACGTTGACATATTTGTATTGTTGTGTTGAGTAAGGGGACACGAGACATGTGCCGAACGGGGGAATGTGGCGATGGTGTGCGGGGCATGGAAAATTCTCCGATGATGTGCACGCCTGCCACGTCCGCGCACGCGATTGGCCAAGGAAGAGCTCGTGGCCGTGGTAAAAGCCGTGGTAAAAAACCAGAGGAAGAGAAGCGGAAAAATATCAAGAACTAAGTTTCTTAATTGTAAGGTGTAAGAGGTTGCTTTTGGATGTGAATTTATTGATGAACATATTCCGGCATCTTCACTCCAGAAATAATGTATATCTGTCGCCAAAAATTCCTCATAAATTAAGCGAAGCTGACTGTGGGCTATCGCAAATATTTTGGCAATATGGCTGGCGTCATTATTCATCATTATTCACACCACTATCGATAGTATTGTCACGTGGTTTTGAGGGTGAAGAATGCTGCAGCAAGCCTGGGAAATAAGGAGCTCTTTATTTGGGTCAACTTGTGCCCAGAAGATCAAAACTCAATATACAAGCGTTACAGGCTGCGCACTGATAGCGGCGAGAACAGTCGTCGGCCATCGAGTAATCTGATCGTCGGGGGATCGCGTCGCCTCTTATACATTAGTCATCGAACCTTCCAGCGTTGTCGCTGGTGCTCCCGTAAGCAATAGAATAAGCTTGGCTATTTGATCGCGTCCGGCGCGTAATCTTAACAGAATGATCTCTGTTCGCTGACCTCTGTTGTTACCAGAATGATCTCTGAGCAGTAATCAGCACTGTTTCCTTCGGGTTCGTTCTTGTGAAACACAACTATTGGAATTGATGACTGATCTGCACGAAGCCATTCATGGCAGATTATAAATTGATAAATTGATCGAGATTTATTGATTTTGCAAAAACACCTCTTTTAACAGCGAAGGTGTTCTCAGTCGAGGCTTTCATGTCCGGGTTCGGCGTAGAACTTATCACGTGGTCTGTGGCCTTGCATTCTGGCGAGAGTCAGGCTCGCTAGGAAGGGGAGGGCTGCACCGTGCAGCGAGAGGCGAGGGCGTGCTGCGAGATGCGATGGCAACGGTGGAGGATGTCGAGGGGTGAACCTTCGAGAAACGCGCCAAGATGGGGTGACGGTGAGGCGCAATGTAGTGTAAAATTGCTTGTCGGTGTCAGTACTCAGGAATTTGCGCTTTCAGAATGGATAGCGTTTCTTGTTCTCCCGATGAAGAAGCCACCAGAGTTGAGCGTCACCGACAGCTGACGCGAGAAAGGGCATGTCGTCGCCTAGCCAACCGCGATGTTCGTGCAAGGGAGGCCGAAGCTAACCGCCGGCGCAGGGAAGACTTGAAAAACAGATAAGTACGATACAGCCTCATGAATGACGGGCACTGGCTTCGCTGTTTCGACAGTGTTCGCGAAGTGGAGCTGGCTGGATTTTTTTTATTGCGATAGCAATTATATGGACAGTCTCGGCTGAATTTTGCCGTCGCCGTCGCCCGTCATGCACCGTATATGTATAAGTATGTATATATATATAAAAGCCCCAAAGAAAAATAATTCAGAAAAAAAATCACAGCATATCCACGGAGTGAATGATGATGAGTGGGCGAAGCTGCGGAGGTTCATCGGTAAACCGTGAATCTTCCGTGACTTCTGCCCAGTACATCATCACCGACGTGAGATCGGGCGCGTTTATACTTAAGGTTCGATGAGAGTTATGACGACTTGCTGCTCACTTTAATTTTACATGTACGCTGTGAATTTTCACTGTTTATTCACGCACAGGAGAAATCGCACACACGCACTACCTTGGAGGTCAAAATCCAGTGCCTATATATACGGGGTGGTCAGTGAACGGTTGTGCAGCGCGAGCGGTCGGTTTTTTCAATCAAGACGCTTCCGCGACGCTGCCTCGCGATGCTGCCTGCGTCGGCGCCGCTGCGCCGCGAGGCAAGATAGGGAGGGGGGAGGCGTAGGAGAGGAGAAAGAGGGGGAAGCGTAGGAGAGGAGAGGGCGATACATATCACGTAGTGTCGCAGCGCATTGTCTTTAGGGAGCCTTCATGTGTGCACGCCCCCTCCGTTTTTAAGACTGGTTATGGGAGAGGGGAAGGGGGAGGGGTGTGGGAGAGGGGAAATGGAGAGGGGAAGGGGAGAGTGTGAGTGGAGAGGGGTAGAGGACATGGGGAATGGTGAGGGGGAGTGGAGGTGTGTGGAGAGGGTATGCGCATGCGCAGTAAGGGTGGTCACGCCGCACACCACCACCACCGGACAGATACTGCCGCTTACTGCCGGCTGCCGGGAGATACGCCGGACAACGGAGACGTGACAAGGTTAGACTAAGAGGAGCTACGCCCCTAAAATATTAGCATATCCACGCAGTGAATGATGATGAGTGGGTGAAGCTGCGGAGGTTCATCGGTAAACCGTGAATCTTCCGTGAATTCTGCCCAGTACATCATCACCGACGTGAGATCGGGCGCGTTTATACTAAAGGTTCGATGAGAGTTATGACGACTTGCAGCTCACTTTAATTTTACATGTACGCTGTGAATTTTCATTGTTTAGAAAACCATTGCTTTACAAAACTTCTGGCATCTTTCGTTAAGCAGCTGGCGTCTTTTCATTTTGCTTTAGAAACATCTGGCGTTCTTTCGTTTTGCTTTTAGAAAACATCTGGCGTCTTTCGTTGGTTTATTTCATCAATCAACGGCGTTTTGAACAAAATTTTTATTGTTTAATCACGCACAGGAGAAATCTCACCAGGCATTACCTTGGAGGTAAACAATGGCTGCTAATGGGAATGAGAGACAGAAGAAGCCGGCTTTTAGCTAATACTTACACTTCTACTTCTACTAAAGTTTCCTACTGGAACATGCCAATGGCTGCTAATGGGGAATGAGAGACAGAAGAATTCGGCTTTTAGTTAACGCGCACGCTGCGAATTTTTTATTGTTCAACAACGCACAGGAAAAATCTCCCACCGGCACCACCTTGGAGGTCAAGATCTGGTACTAGCGTTACGACTGGTTACGCACTACGACTACTACGACTACGAGGGACGAACGGGTGCCGCCTTAAGGAGCTTCGCCCCTAAAATGCTTCCGAAGCGCGGAATCGAACCAGGGACCTCTTGCTCCGCAGCGAGTGGCGCTATCCACTACGCCACAAAACGCAGATCCTCCACGTAGCTAACGGCGAGCATTATATACACACCATTTACCGCTGGACGGACTCAGAGACGCTAGGCGCTTATAAGCGTTTCTTCATTACCAGCGAGATGGCGTTAGGAGCGCGACGGGTGGATTTAAAAGTCGTCGGCGAGCTCGCTCGCTTATTCTTATATTTGCGCAGGGAGAACCTTGCCCTTCCGCTGTCTGCTCGCGCGGTTTTCTCGTGCTGAGGGGAAGAGGGATGTTTCACGCTTTCACCGTGATGTCCGCGCTCATGGTACGGAGCGTACAAAAGTCACTCGAGCTCAAGGGACGCCGCTAAACGAACAAACAGAAGATGAGCGCGAACTATCAAGTGTCACAGCTCGACACTTGAAGCACTCTAGTTTCCTTCGTTGCTTTGGCCGCCTTTGCAACAGGAGCGCTGTTCAAACTGAGAGTATCCATTGGCAAGCCTCACTTCGTATAGCATTAGTTTCTTGCTATCGCATTCATTGCTTCACCCGTGCGGCGAAGCTGTGACTTTTTTTTTACTCAGAGTACGAAGACGCAGAGGCGCCATTTTGCGATGGCGTTCGTCAAATAAACGCGCGCGTCCCTCCGACCACGCGTCAATCGCGCCTGAAATCGCGCCGTGCGGTCCCACCTTAGAACAAAGCTGTAAGCGCGCGAGTGTATGCGACTGAGCGAGCAAGATTATCATCATTTTTCCTATCATTGTCACCAGTTAGCTACATCATCCTTCCGATATTAATCATCACCATTTAGCATCATCATCACTATTTCTAGCATTATTATTGTTTTATTTACTGATCTACTCGTACTCCCCCCCACTCTGGTCACGCGACCTGCGGGACGCCTATTACTGCTACTACTACGCCGCCGACGACGACGGTACATGGTAGAATTAGTTTAGCTGTAGAAATACGTGGCAACAATACAACGAGAATGACACATACATCAACAAGCCACATCAAAACATACAAATAAAGTAAACGCAGTCATTAAGATGACATGCCACCGTGGCAGGAGCTGAGGCCCATCTCCTGAAAGCCGTCGAAATAACGAAGCTGATGCCCCTCTTCGTGAGGCTATTGACTTTCTATGCTTTTAAAGCTTTTTCTAAGCATTTCTTTATTCTGAAAGTTCTTTAAAAGCATTTATATGTTCTAGAAGTCTTTTCCAAGTATTTGTATATTTTAACATTATTGAAACGCAGCACGCGATTCCAGCATTAGTTGCTAGTACCATACATGGGCGCGTGTTCGCAGACAGAGATACCGACATAGCTGCTCGAGGAAACGTAATACTTCAAGTAGAGATGACGAACTGCTTAATAATAACCAGCCACAATGGTCAAACTGGTTATGGCGATTGACTGCTGACTAACAACCACAATGAAGCGCATGGTACTGCTCCTGGAGCCAAACTGTACATGGCATCTCCTACCTCTGAAAAAGCACAGCCACAGTAATCGCTCTAACAAACCTTGCGAGTTTTACGCAAGTATATCGCTAAGTTCTGATCTACAAAAATGCTGAGGCGACATTGTTAAGTCATCATCCGCGAAAAAGTTCTCTTTAATCTAATGTGTGTTTGAAATGCGTCTTAAAAGGGCAACAACGTAGTAATATGGGTTATATTTTGCGTTAAGGGCCTTTTGAAGACGATATTCCAGTGCAGACTTCCGCCTTTCTTAAGCATGCTCAAGGACTCACGGTAGGCGAAAACTAAAAATAAAATCGCAAAATATTTTTTTATTGTTTGCTCGAAATGACAGGACATTTCATAACAATACAGCTTACCCCACACATTTTCTCGCATTTCGATTGAGTGAACACTACCAGGTTCGCGAGACCAATTGGCGAGCAACGGCACCCCTTTTTTCAGGCCGTGCACAACCTAAGCTTTCGGCCTTAAGTGAATGTCTTATAAGCGAAATCTCCTCACGAAAAAAAAGAATGTCGAGGCGACTCTAATCCTTGTCCAAGGTGTCTGGTTCTGGCACTCTCACGTCGGAATTCGTGTGCCTTGGTGCATTAGAGTGGCCAGTTGGGTTTTCTTGGTGCATAATGTTGAAAACATTACAGCGCAAAACACACACACACACACACACACACACACACACACACACACACACACACACACACACACACACACACACGCACACACAAACACACACACACAGAGACAGACAGACGCAGACACAGAAACGCACATGCACGCACACCAAGACTTTTCAGAAGTCATAGCTGCTTCACACTGAAAGACTGCTCAACGTTGGGTATACCCAGCCCCTCCTCATTTCGATCGCAGAGAGTCTTCTCGAGAAAATGCGCAGTCAACCTTAAACGTGTGA
The DNA here is from genome assembly GCF_013339695.2 of Rhipicephalus sanguineus. Lineage (NCBI taxonomy): Eukaryota > Metazoa > Arthropoda > Arachnida > Ixodida > Ixodidae > Rhipicephalus > Rhipicephalus sanguineus. The sequence goes on along the minus strand of NC_051185.1, from coordinate 94,607,543 downwards.
AGCCAGCGCACCGTTCAGGCAGAAGGTAGCTGTGGCAACTTATTCTGGTTGACGTCCTTGCCGTTTTTTTCTAATTTTATTACCTCCTTCACTCTCTCTCTCTTTCTATGTGTGTGCACAATCTTTCACGGAACCTGGAAATGGTGGTCCACCGGTATAACGCGAGTCATACTCAGTGCACTGCACAGGCTGTCTAATCTCTGCAGAATGGCTGATCCGGGGGCAAGGATGACGCAGGTCTGCGGCATAAAGCACTGGCGGCCATTTGGTGGATGCGCAGTGGGGTGATGCATGAAATTCCTTTAAAGTACGGAAAAGTGTATTCTGGCCAAACTGAAAGATGCGCGAACGGTAGTTTGAGGGAGCATGCCAACAACGTGAAAAATGCTCGCAAGGCAAAAAAGTTTGATGGTTTCCTGGCTGGCCATTGTATATAAACTGCCAGGATTGGTCATCCCACCTAAAACACTCCTGTACTTACGAGCAAAAACCCGCATTACTTGAGAAATCGTAAAAGCAGAATGTATTTCCTACGTCAGGAAAGGATGTGTAAGCCTGCCATCCATACACCTTTCAGATAAAGATACAGCGTATACTTACGCATGTGTAGTTGATGATGTCCGTTTCGGACAGCAAGTACGAATGTCTGTGCAATTTTTTACAATAAAAGTTGTTGCAAGTTCAGCCCACGTCCTTGTCGTTTTCGTTGCGTCCGTGTGTTTTTTGCGCTGCAATTTCTCAGAACCCTGGTGTATTCCTTCGTTTAACATTGTGTTTCACGCGCTGCCAAAACGGATCTCAGAGGCCACGTACAAAAAAGCGGCCGGTAGAGATCTCCTGTGTCAAGTGCTGCAATAATTCCAGCTGCTCACAATGTTTCAATGAGCTCAATAAATTAATTCCCATTAACTCTCCGGAGAGTTACTTGGCCCTCATAATAAGTTAAGTTTTGCCATCATGTCAAATGTATCTAATATAACTCTTAACTCAAACCAGAACCGTAATTTCTTTTTAGAAGACATGTTCGGTATATTCATAAAACAGGAAGAAAGTGCTCGACCGGATATGCTTGGCAGGGGAACAAGAGTAGCACTCTGTGTTGGTGCCACTGTGAAGGCCACAGGAAGCCGATTGCGCAGAGAGTGCATTGTCTGGCGGAGCTTCAACCGGGTGACAGCACAGTACTGCTAATAATATTGTTCATTTGTTTGTTTGTTTACATAATTATTTGCATACGCCGCAGCCCGATTTGTGGACTGCAGTATATAAATATATGTACTTAACTATGGAACTGCTTTTGTCAATGGAGCGATTGAGATCACTGTCTAGAATGTGTGATTTGCTAGAAAAAGTGAAATGAGCTAGCTTAATTTGTGCCTTACTATGGAAGAGGTCTTTGCGGGTGTCTGTAAAGTTGTCGCAGTTGAATGCCGCTTTACCTATACACAATTATCAAAGAGGCACTTGACGTACATACGATTCAGAGAAATATGAGTACTCTACCATAGGACGCTGTAAATAATGGACGATTGAAAGTACGGTGTGCTGTAACAGCAGTAGCACTGAACACGGTATACTACTGCTGGAGCCAAAGACGTGCCATCTCTTACATCGCATCAAACGCACCCGTAGCAATCACTACAACAAACCATGCGAGTTCCACTGAAGTATTTTACGTCTGATCAACAAAAATGCCAGGACAGCATTATTAAGTAAATCTTCGTTAAAAAATCCCTTTATTTAATTTTGCCTAGAAGTGCGTCTTGAGAGGCATAGCCGTGCGCACATGGGGGTGGAGGGCAGGAGGCCGGCCGCCCCGCCCATGTCACCTAAGAGGGGGGTGCAAAATGTGCCCAATATATTGAGCCCCCAAGTTATCTAAGAGGGGGGAGGCGCAAAATCTGCCTCGTAGATTGACTTAGTAGGGGTGGCGGGCGTTGCGATGAACTTTCACCGCCCCTTATGGGGAACCCCGCCCACCCCTATATTTAAAGGGCAACAACTTAATATCATTGGTCAAGTTTTGCTGTAAAGCACTTTTGAACATTTTATTTCCGCGCCCATTTCAAACTTTTTAAAGCATGCTTATATACTCTGATGTTTTTTCATGAAGCCTATAATGTAGCGTTCATTGTTCTTTGCAATGACTTGCATCGTTCCACCCGGATCACTTGTCGTTGTTGACTAAGTAGGCCTACCTGAAATAAAAAAAACGTGTGGATTTTGCTCTATATTTCTGTTTTCCCAGCCCAGACACAACAATAGGTTAATATAACCGTTTAGAAAAACTTCATTTACACTATGCACAAAAACAAAACTCGATAACGCCATGGTAACCAGGGATGCACACACATCGGTACAGCTATGTGCCACGTCTAACATCACTATCTTGTAGCGAACACATCATTACTCTAATATACATGACTATGATATGACATGGAGTACAAAAGAACTCAGTGGGATACAATGAAACTATAGATACGATGATACAATAGATGCAATGAAACAGAGTGGGTTACAGACGAAAGTGATCAACACGGATCGTGAGGGTTGGCAGACAAGAGCATTAACAACGACTCCATGGGCGCAGTCTAGCACCACGTCGGCCGAAAAGTAAGTTGTACCCTTTCGTGTTCGACGTCGACAAAGGGGCACGACCAATGCTGCAGAAACTCGCAGTCGCCTAGGAAGAAAAGCTCCTAGGAGAGGAACATTCTGCCCAATATCGGCCACAAAGCACGTCGGCGGCAATTTCCAGCCGAGGCCTCGCATCTGTTTCGCCAAAAGCAGGACAGGCCCGCATCTATTAAAAGCGCTGAAAAGCGCACGTACCGAAATCGGCCGTCCGCCACGAATGGTCGCACACCCTGTCCACGGAAACCTGCATGAACCGCGCGCATTCAAGCGTCGCATGACGGTTAGTTTCACCCGCAGTGCAGTTGCGGCACATGGAGACGCGCACCACTTGCCAACGCTGCAACCGATGCCGAGCGGAAAATAGGCCCCTGCCCAACCGCCAGAGTCATGGAGATGGCCTGGCAACGTAGCTACAGTTATTCGTTTCATGGGTGGTTCATTATAGATTGACGGTGCTGGGAACCAAGGGCAGCAGAATGGCCGCCATTATGTCCACCACATTAGCTTCGGTGGCCTCAATCTCTGGGCACGTAGCCTGTAGACGTCGGTGAAATGTCAGAAGAGCTCGATCCAAAAACGGTAGTTGAGTTGACTGGAGATTGCGGTTCGTAAGGCTAGCCGGCATGAAGACACGTAGTAATGCCCCAAGGTGGTAACGCGCCAGGTTCTGTTCGGGCGTACCGTCGCTACTTTGTATTCTCTATAAAGAGCGCAGACACAAGATAGAATCGGTGAAAGAAACATCGGGGAACGCAAAGCCGCCTCGGTCTCGCGGTCGAGCTAACGTCGGAGGAGATAATAATTATGTGCCACCAGACCAGAACAACGAATTGATGCGACTTTGCACTTTCCTTGAGACGTGATACACTTTCCTTGAGATGCTTGAGAAGCGGGGTTTTACAGTATGGCAAAGGTACTAAAATTTTCCTAGATAAACTGATTGAGAAGAGTACCGGCGTTTCAAGAGGCGAAATCACATTGTTTGGCAACTGTGACATCATTTTCGAGTGTTTGTAGAACGAATGACCAGGTTTGTCATGTACACCGAATGCATTGAACGTGACGCCGAGGATCGTAGTGGTAGGAGACCATTATGAAGGCGACGTCATACTGACACGACCGCTGGGATTGCCAATAAAGAAAACTTGGGTGTGAAAAATTTTAACCTTGCACATGAGGTTATGCCGAAATGACGAAAAGTGTAAAGGGCATCCTCGAGCGACTCTTCATTATGGACATATAGGGTAATATCATCAGCATATGCAGTGACATTTACTCCGTGTCACCAGGTAGGGGTAAACGTCGAATCGGTGGGTCACGTTCTAAGGCCCTTAAGAAGGGTTCTAATGTAAGGACAAAGAGAATTGACGGATAGAACACGCCTGACGGACCCCTCGCGTGACTTGAAAGGGATGAATCTCACTGGAATCTAGGTAAAGGGTACTTTCTGAATTGGTATACATAATGTGAATAAGGCGAATGAATTTGTCCGGGAAACCGAACGCATGTAAAAGATTTAGCAAGTAGTCAAGCTCAATGAAATCAAAAGCATTTTCCTGATCTAAGGAAACCAGCAGCCCTTGGGCACATTGGCCAGTGGTGTACTGGACGATGTCGGGCGTTAACCATGCATGGGTGTGAATTTCTCGCCCTGGAATGGAACAAAACTGGTGGGGAGCGATTATTGATGTAAGAGACGGAGCGATTGGGCACACCGGGATGTTGGCTAAGAGTTTGTAATCTACATTAAGAAGGGTAATAGAGCGCCAATTTTCCGGTCGCGTGTACAATGGGTCTTTCTTGGGAACTAGTGTATCACGGCCTCTGTAGAAACAGTTCGGGAGGTAAGATCACTGGAAACACTTACGAATGACGCGTGACATAAATGGGCCAGCGATAGGTCAGAACTGTACGTAAACCTAAACAGGAAGTCCGTCAGGCCCGGGGGCCAAACTCTTTTTCATTGCGTCTAACGCGTCCTTTTTTTCGTCATCCAAAGGCGGCGATATGTGAACGTCGTATGCATTGCTGGAGACGTGCGGTAAATCTTTCAACAGGGGATACGCAGAAGCAGGTCCCGGATAACTGACACTAGAAAAAGATTAAGCAATTGACTTAAAGTATTGAGTGAACGCCTGAAAGTCGCGTAATCCAGCAGCAGGTGGCGCGTTAAGGTTTCGTGAATGGGAAGGCGAGCCTGGCGGCCGTAGTAGAGCTCGGCGTGCATATCTGAGCACCTCAGGGTGCACACATGGCCCACGCCTACAGCGCCAGTCCGAAGCCGAGAGCAAAGAAGCGCGCATGGTACGTTGATATTGTTCAACGAGGTGATCCACAGGTTGATAGCCTAGTGGAGATTGAGGGACCTACGGACTGTTCACAACGGAGGTTGCCGTGTCACAAAACGTGCCCAAGCATAATCCCTCACCGAATGAAACGGATGTGCTTTTGAGCAAGGGCCTTTGTTTTGGTGACCATATGGTTGAAGCTCTGGCGCGTCCGACAGTTTGTAAGTCCGTTCCTGACATGAAGAGCAGCGCGATTCAGGAAATGTAAAACGCTGCTGATCCTCAAGTTGACAGCCGCGCGGAGGGTGAAGGACCTGTCGGACTGCTCGCAAGGGACGCGGCCGTGTCACAAAATATTCCCAAGCATTATCCCCCTTATAACGACTCGTATATGCTTTTGAGAAAGAACGGCTTTTGTTTTAGTCAGCATATGGTTGCAGCTTTGACGCGTCCGATGGCTTTAGAGTCCTCGTCTGAGATGAAGCGCTGCGCGATTCGGGAAGGGTTAAACGCGGCTGACCATAAGTCGATAGCCGCGACGAATGCGCTGGCGACGAACTTTTCAAGTCACTCGGAAACCCCCTAGCGAGGTAGCGAGGCTCAAGCGAAAACGGGAGTCCAGCGTCGTGTTGCCTCCTTCAGAAAGGTTATGTGCTGTCAGCATGACAAACTGGAATGCCTGTTTGCCGTCTACTCTGTTTTCCTTGCTTTCAGAGCCTTACGAGGTCACAGGGCCAGACATTGTCCTTACATTCGGCTCTAAGTACGCATCGTTCTGCTTCCGAATTATGGACCTTGTTTTTGAGGGCAATCAAGGTTACGCACCTCCCTATCTATTAGGCACTGCTGTTTTTTCCTTCAGCTGGAAGGAGTGTTTGAGCTATCTCAGGGATGTTCCGGGGCAATTGCGTGCCGCCGGCGAAATTCTGATGGGCAAAATTTGCCATGTCGCAAAAGCTGAGCTGTGCTGTTTGGACCACGATGTTGCGCAAGATAGCGGACACGCTGCTGCTCTCAGCCGTGCCTACTCACTTTAACAGCAAAGTAACTTTACATACCTTTTTTGCGTTTTGTCTTCATAAAATGCATTTAGCCTATTTTATAAATCACATCCTCTAGTTTTTGTACCGCCCGTAGTACCTGCGTGCCTTAGTGGATATGGCTTTCTCTGGAAATAATACAAAAACGTTAGGCTATTGATTTTGTTCATGTTTAGTGGGTTTGTGTTGCTTATGGCTTTTGTTATTTGATCCGTGACTTTCCCGAGTGAGCGCGCAAGTGTAATTTTCGAGGAAGTTTTGATTAGAGAATGTAGCCTGGCATTTGTGAATATCAGTTGGGTGGTCTCTGTTTGTTGTGGCTTGAGTTTGGCTGGTTCATTTCCGGTACTTGCAAGTCGTTTCTCAGTCCCAAAGTTTAGGCTCAGCCTACGTGAGAATAAAAACAAGGGAGCAGGTCTGCGGCCTCTCCGGGGTGCTTTGGTGCTGCATACCCTTCGTGACCTCCTGGAGCGGCGGACGGGCTGTTGTGATCGGATTTCACGGCTTGGCGCCGCTGGATCATGGGAATGATTTGACGGCCTCTGCCCTGCTTTCTACATCGTCAACATTCCCCGAAGAGCACCTGATACGGCGACAACACGGCAGTGATGTCCTGAACTCTTTTAAGCTGTCAGTTCCCCACGTCAATTGCCTTGGACACACCCGGCCGAGTTTGAGGGTTTTATGGCCTGGAATTGAGCTGTTTGCCATCATGGCTGCTCTGATAAGGCAGTCACTTGTCTACTACTTTGTTCAGCATTCTGCGAGATGCACCGCACAATTAGCCAAGCGCCTGAGATTCCTAATCGGGAACATCTGTCACACTCCACGTTGCCTTTATGGCTTGGTGACCTGGCCAGGAGCTACAGAGCAGCGCCGCTATCGAGGCAAGGAAAGACTGCACCTGACACCACGGCCAGTTTTCAGGAATTAGCGCCGCCGCGATCCCTTCACTGTGTGTATGGTGCCCTATTGTGTCTTCGGTTCACTTCCCGGGCGTCGTCCGTCGAGCCGGGCTCGGCGCTTCTCTCTTTCATTGGGTGGAAGGAGGCGGTGCTTGACCTTTCCCCCTTTGGGGGCGGACCTCAACACAACTTGTTGATTGGACTTTCCTTCACTCAATGGCTTTCTCCAACAGGGAACCTTGGGAAGACTGAGGTTTTATAGCGCGAGCGTCGAGACGCTCCGCAAGCACTCTACCAAATAGTCATGTACATAAACGTTCTTGCAATCAGCTCCAGCTCCTGAGCTCTACATCTCCCTAAGGCCCGGCTGCTCCCGGTCCGACGGGCAACGCCCGACCATATCAACGGTTCGTTTTCATGTTTCGGTGGTAGCATGTTGCACTGGTGGTCGCTTGCTGCAGTGTCAACATCGTCGTCGTGTGAGGTATACCTTGTCTTTGCGAGGCAGCCATGTGAGGCGCTTCGGCTTTTCATAAACGTTCCATGACAGCAAGAGGAAACGTTGTGGCAGTGCGCCTCGTGGACTAACCCTAAGATGATGCAGCATGCATAGAGCGACGTAGTAGCGTAGGCTTCCGGGCGCCCCCTCGAGTGCACAGCAAATGCTACTGTCGCGAGTAAACAAAAGGCTGCGAAAAAAGGTCACTAAAAGCTTTCATGGCTTCCTTATCTCACTCAAGACAATAATAAATTTCGCATGTTGCCATTCATCTACTATGCAATTCTTTTTCGCAATTTACCTGCGCGCACGCAGTAGTTTTCAACCGAGCAACCCTGACACTTTGTCGCGAACATGTGGGTGCTCCCGTGGTGATGCGACAGCGCGACGAAGCCCGTTTGTCGCTGTCGCTCGTCGACGTCGCTCAAAATTCGCGTGCATGCGGTTGGGCCTTCACGACAGTTTTGCGGCACATGTTTTCACGGACCACGAGCTAGATCTGTTCCCGATCGCCTGCGCGTGCAACTCCATGCATGAGTAAGACATGTTGCTGGGCGAGTTCTTTAGAATCGACGGGGCACATTTTAGCTCAAACTATGGAAGAAAGGCACGAGTAAAAAGTAGGAGAAAGCAGACCTTTGTGACCCCGACCTTTCTGCTTTCTGCAACATTTTACTCATGCCTTTCTTTCATATTTTGAGCTGAAACGCACCCCTTCAACACCTCGAATGCTCATTTCACTAGTACGCGTATGTTTCCTGCAGTGCATGCAGCCGTAGGAATCTAAGAACCTCACTTGCAAACGTTAACATATTTGTAATATTGTCAGTGCTCTCATTGTCAAACGTTGTCATAACTATCACTGTTTCGCTTGAAGGGCAAGAGTTCAGATTTTTCAGAACCCTGCATATTTGTAGACGTTTTAACGCGCTATTTCAGCAATAATTTAACTGAAGTCATCGCATAATTCGTGTGTACTTCCGCATTATACGATCGCATTCTATATATTTTCAACCGATAGTTTTCGGTATATCATTTTATGCACGCAACCTCCAAACCAGCAAACTGTATCTTGGTCGTAGCCACTACAGCTTTCTTTTTAAAAATCACGCTTTATATGCATGTTCATGACTGACTCCCTTGGAGCAAGGGAGTCATATATTTATGCAGGAGCGCCTACCAGAGTATTCTGGTTACCTTTAGGAAAAAAAAAGGTGACCATCGGCTGCCACAAAGAGAGTCAGGTAGACATGACTCCCTTTTTTGAAGAGTACGCTCGACCCTTCGTCGTTTCATGCTGACTTTCGTTGTTTCAACCGCGCTTGTATCTTTTCGCAGTTTGCTAAAACATAGCAGCATGCGACGACAAAAGAACTGCTGATCACAAGCAACCTGTAATGCGCTAGTGAGAGTTTGATTTAGACTGATCTCTGAAGAGATCCTTCGGAAGAATTATTTCAAACCTCTTCGCTAATTTCCGAGTACAATAAAACATCTGATTTCCATCGCACAGCTGAATTCGTCGGCTTTCGCGCTGATACTGTTATTAATCACATATTTACTCTAACCTTAAATTCCATTGTGTTTCTTTACTGCAGCGTTTTGTTTCGCTTTTACTGTCACAGGGTTGTGCCAGCTCGGACACGAGAACGTATTATGAATTGCTGGCGCAGCAGCGCAAGCAAGAGAGAAAAAAGAGACAGCGAGGAGGGAGCCAGCGGTGCTAAGCGGCTCCCGCCGGGAGCGCTTGCGCGTTATTGGTTTTTCTTTTGACGTCACGTGAGTGGGCTCGCGCACGCGTTTTCGAACGCACGCTCGCCCACCGCCACGCCGCATATCCGCGAGTACAGGGCGCGTGCGAGTGGGTTTCGACAGCGTGATAGTTTCGATGAGCAATTTGGTTCCGACTGTTAACGTGAAGTGCCAGCGCGCCCGCTAGTGCGCGTACGGCGACGCGCACGAGTGGTTCGCCAGGAACATGTGAGACAAATATTACGGCATGGATCGCCGTCAGGGAAACCCGAAATCCAAAAGCGCGTCCAAAATCTTTGCCATGTTAGCTTAATGATTAGTGGAATCACGTAGATTTGGGCATGTTCGTGTTCCATTGCTGTTTCTAGCGCACACACGAGACAACAACATCTAACACCAAGGAATACAGGCGCTAACTTCCAACAGATTTATTTTGAAAGCTTCGCACTCATATACATGGGACTGGTGAAAAGCCCGCACGACTGCATTTGTCACATTTCACGTCGGAAACGATGAACACTGCAAAGTGAAAGTCGGCTAAAAACGAAAAGATTAAGAGAAGATATTTACTGCTCTTTCCGCCATGTCGTTCATGGATTGTGATTAAGACAAGCGATTTCTATTTTTGTTAGACCAACTGATGTTGGACTCAAGCACGTGTTCCCCATTTAGCGATATTCACATCTTGTATTACCCCACGTGTCATTTGCTTGGCGCTCCTTGCCACGACGTAGCATTGGAAATACTGGGACATTGCACCCACAGTTTTTGCAGTGGAGGCTAAGATGGCCCGCATCGCACCATTGCGCACATTGTTGGCGTGCTCCCGCAAGCTGATACTTTGACTTTCGTTGATACTTTGACCAGGCTGGCCGGTGTTTACTTCCTCCCGCACGTTAGTGGTAGAGCATGCACCACATTGGTGGTGCACTCAACAAAGCTATGTCTGTTCGTTGTCGTACACCCAGCTTGCTTGGCTTTCCGGTAGCTGGCTTTGCACAGACTGGATAGTCTGTTTGGCGCTGTGAACACGACCTTGACGTTAGCGGTGCTTCCAATCTTCTTACGCCTGTGTGATACACCGTATACATAAGATACCACAGCTTACTTTTCTTTTTTCCCCCACCTTTTCTGGCACTTTTGTCAGCGGGTTCCGGCGGCCACGTTTGAAGGTTTTAAGACCTTCGGCCACAGAAGTGATCATTGGCTGTGGGTACCTAGCATTTTTCAAGTGCTCGGCCTGAGCGCGAAATTGCTGTGGCACTTAGATAGAAGGAGCGGCGAAGCGCGTTGGCTAAGTTAGCTTCCCTTTACCCGTCATTACGAGCTTAGAATGACGCGACGAAAATGGCAGAAATGGCTTATTGTCTCTACACTCATACGACCAACACACATGGTTACCCGCTAAACACATCCGTATGCCCCGATATCTGAGGCTGTTGATTCCCGGTGTTTCATGGGTGATAAGGAGCGTACGAAGGCACTTTGTAAAAGCGTCTAGTAGCTGAGACACATCATTATAAAATCTGTGTGTATCCAGGAAAACAAGGCGATCGTCAACGTACCGGTACACATCCTTGGAATTTGAACTGATAAGTTGGCTTCCGAGTTTTCTGTTTAGGTGGGCAAGATACAGACCTCTAAGGATGGGCGCAATGGATGAACCAGTGCGAATTCCTTATTTTTGAAGAAAAATATTTCAGTCACACTGAGAAATAAAAGACATGGCTGATCCCACCGCCATGGAAATCTGTATAACACGAAAGTGAAACGTGTCTACACAGAAGTAGTGCTTATTCTGTAATGATATATGAGAGCTTGTACAATGTTTATTGGTGTTTGGCAGCTATTGGCCGCGAGATCGAGCGGAGTCGCCACCTGGCGGCTCCTGACTGAACCGCGCCTAGTGTGGATTGCTCCTTGCGTCGTCTGCTAGCCACGTTGTGTTTGCATGTGCGCATACGTCATGCAGGACCTCAAAAGGCGGTTTGTTCCGTGCGTTAGTGCAACTTTCACCACTCGTACATAAGCCTAACACGATGTAAAGCAGCATTTGGCCTTCATCGGCTGTATATGTACTGTATGAAGATCAGCGAGCGCACTTGTCGGGAGTGCTGTGTGTGGTCGTCGTACCCTCCGTTCGCGAGTCATATCAGTGTAGGTGCCGCTCTGTGGTTCCAGCGCATTGCAAATGCACTTCGCGTTGTCCTAAAGCATTAAATATCATGCGAATATAGCCTTTTATCGGCTCGGTGGTAAAAAAAAAGGCTCTCATGCACTTGCGCGTTGTGGTTAGATGTATAACTTCGGGACTGTCGTTCATAGGTTACGCGACGAGCTCGAGTTGTGTATAGTCCTGCTCCCACTGCACAGAAATATTTCTGTCAAGTCACGTCCGACACTTCGGCACTTAAATTGTTCCCTAAAAATAACAGAAAATAGAATGACACGAAAACCGCAAAACTGAGTTGCCTTGCGCAATTTTAACTTGTGGCGAAATTTACACAAAGACACCCGTGTATTTAGATTAAGGTACGCGTTAAAGAGCACTGATGGTCAAAATTAATATAAACGGCGTACTTCACATTTTTGTCGTAGTAATTTGACGCGAAGCCACATCTCTTTTTTTTACATTATCTTGAGCGTTGTGTTGCGCTGTAATAGACCGACGGAAAGCAGCGGACATTATTCGCGTGAAAAAACGTACATTGGTCCTGTGAAATAACCGGGCCTTTGTTCCATTACTGTCGTGCAAGTAATCAATCGAACAGAGTTCCGTGTTGTACAGTTACCTTTGTGTATTGTTACTAGAATAAAAACAAGCGTGTGTGTGTTAAACGCTTCTGTAGCGCTAAAGCGCTGTCAGCCCACGTAGCGTTCCTCAGTAAACCTATCAACCGTCCTACATTGGAGAACTGAATAAGAAATGCGGATGAATATTTGAACACGCAGTGTACAAAGTGCTATGTGAAATCATCGTGCAGGAATACGGGCTTTCTTTTTGTTGCGGGGTATCCACATCAACAAGAAGTAAATATTTAATATGGTCGCTCTACAGCAGTGCGTAGTAGATAGAACACAAGTTGAACATGTACAAATAAAACAAGAAAACGTCATCCATTGCGAAAGCGTCGACTGTTGCCGAAGGCGAGCAACCCCGTTCGTTGGCACAATGCGCTTCTCTCACAAGTAATAGTAACGTTCGGCGCGCTTCGTGCATTAATTCGGGAATGAAGAGCGCACATATTACCAGAAAGCTGCAGTCACCGCAATTTGTTTGCCGGAAATCGGGTCAAATCTCTTATAACTCCAGATTGCATTTTGCGCGAAAAAACACGAACACGAAGGGAAGGAATACGAGACGAGCGCAGGGCTCGTCTCGTAGTCCTTCCCTTCGTGTTCGTGTTTTTTCGCGCAAATTGCAATCTGGAATGCAATACCAACTCGCCCAATGCTCACTTCTCGCTCATAACGAAGCGCTGTTGTGTGCGTTTGTATACGCGCCGACAACCGCCTATCCACACTAGCGCGGCGACGGTGCTGCCACCTCTAGCCCGATCTCGCGGCGAATAGCACCGATTGGCGTGGATGCACCCAGGTTGACGCCTAGTTCGTAGAGGTTCCTAGCCTGAGCCGCAAACATGTGCGTCCTGCGGGCCTCTGTTCGCTCCACCAAGGCACGACATTCTCCCGTCGAAATCGTGTCCTTTCTGCAACACGTATTGCAGCAGTTTTGTTAGTCGGTGCTCTCGCAGTCGATGTAGTCGGCGGTGGAGAAATCCGGTTGGTGCATGTGGAAGCTGCACTACTCCGATGAGCCGGCGCACGCTCACGTGAAGCGAAAGGCAAAGAACCTAACTGTGTCTAGGATGCCTCGGCGAGGCCAGCGCGGCCAGTGTCCCTCGCTGGTATCGAGACGCCTTAAACATGGCCTCCGATATCGCACGCAATCTCGGAGTAAGCGCTAGTGAGTGTCGATCGTGACGCATTACTTCTTTTCACCTCTCACAGACGGCGGCACCCGCTCCGCCCCGCCCATCTACACCGCCAACAGAGAGATCCGTGCGAGAGAAAATGTGTGAAAGATATGAGGCGCGTTCGTGGGGTGACCAGTATCTGTCAAGCTAGCTTAGGTGGTTTAGCGTCGGGTGCTTACCGCCGCGGCAGCAGCGTCGTGAGTTCGATTCTCAGCGGTCATATCATTTTCTTGGTTTCTTCCTTTCTCACCCTTTGGGGTCCATTTTATGAACGTCATATCAGCTAAAGGAAGTAGTTGGTGGACCCCGGCATGAGACGCTTTCGTGTTAATATGGCGTGGAAATAGAAAGAAACTCACGAAACCTGCAACGATACGCCGACGGTATTTATCAAATTCAGCTCATCATGAATGTCCATGCATTCTTGAACGCATGAAAACAGCTCATTATGGGTTAAGTAATAATACACATCTTTGACGTCGATCAAGAAAGCACGGAAGTTATTGCAAGACTGTTTCACGATACCTGATCACTTGCTAAGAATTCTTCGTCAAAAACAGATCATTTATGCTCAGTAACTTTAACTTGTCTTGAATGTAAAGGCCAACAGACTTTTGCCGTGTACCTGATTCTCACACGATGATACGCAACGGCCATTGTGAGCTATGGGTCTTCACTTAAAAGAACAGTTAAAAAACGAATGCTCTTTTACTGCCGATATCACGAGCAATTTTGCTTTACTTTAGCTTTTGACATAATCTTTTGTTTCGGTCTTTACCTTCTTGAGTGAAACATCATTTTTACTTAAGAATGCACATCCAATAGCTGCACTGGCAACCGCAGGTAGCCAAAATTTCCGGAACACGCCACTACGGCGTCTCTCATAATCATATCGTCATCATCATTTATTGACCCTTAAAGGCCCTTTTCAGGGTATTGCATAAGGAGGGGGGAAGCATCAATAACAGCATGGTCATTGCACAGGTGGACAGGTGGACGCGGAGGCACTTCACGTTGACAGTCGGAACCACATTGCTCATCGAAACTATCACCCTATTGAAACCAACTCACACGCGCCCTCGGTGCGCGGATCTGTGGCGTCGAGGGGGCGAGCGTGCGTTCGAAAACGCGCGTGGGCTCAGTCACGTGACCTAAAAAGAAGAACCAATACCGAGCAAGAGCTCCCGGCGGCCACCATTGGCGCCCTCCTTGCTCTCTCTTTTTTCTCAGTCGCGCGCGCTGCGGCGCCAGCACTTCATAATACGCGACCCGGGAGTGCAGCTCGCTCTCTTGTATGAAGTCCTGCGGACAGCCAAGGCCAGTGGAACCCTGGACGTAGGACCCCAGGCATAGAGGATCTAAGATCCCCCTTTGCTTTGAAGAAAGTTCCACTCGCTCTCTTTCTCACTCTCACAGGGTCTCTGTTGCAGCTTGCGTCTGATCTTCCACACTGTCCGTGACGAAAAACGCCCATCATTAGCAAGTCTTCTGTCTTATTTGTAACGCAGTTGTTAACCTTTTAGGCGTTATCATTAGGCTAAATAAAGACTTTAAGATTTAATGTCTAATTCCTAGTTTATAGTTCGGTGCTTCTTTCGCTGATGTCTTCTCTTGACTTTCCAAAATGGTGTTGGCGTGAACCTTAGCCTCCTAGTTTACAAAGAAAAGTTAGTGAAACTTGTGTCACTCTTGTCAGTGAACCGGGTGACCTTACTTGAGAACCTTCGATGTGTTGGCTCCATTCGCAGTGCAGTCCTTCGACCTGTCCCGCCCTTTCCTTGAGCGGCCACAAGTGGGAAGGCCGCAACACAATACAGTGACAGCTTAGCACACCTAGCTAGTGCAGGTCGTAATACTTTGAATAATTTTACTTATTTGCGGCCACGGCGGCCGCACTTCTGATGCGGCGAAGTGCAATGAACACACGTGTGCTTAGATATTGCATGCACGTTACAGAAGCCTATTTGGTCAAATCTAATCGGGAGTCTACTACGATTACGAGTCTCATAATTATGCCGTTGTTTCGATTCCTCTTGAACCACTGACCTCCATTAAAAAGGCTGGACGGCGCATCCCCGCTCTGCGAGGCGGGCGCTTGTGAAGCCACCGAAACGTCCCCTGTTTGTCCCGGAAGCTGGCGTCTTCTGTCCGTCTTAGTTGCGCAATTCAAATATTCTAGGGTGGCAGCTGTTGTTAAGATCGGTTTTCTTTTTTTTTCAGCTCTGTGATTACGCATCACTTTAGACGCCGACGAACGCTACACGAAAGATGACAGACGCCGTGACGACACCGTCCGAATGTGCGAGACTGCTGTTCTGACACAAAAAAAAATTGCGAGGCCTGGGCGGAACACGCAGCACAGTCACAGCAAAAGCTGGAAGAGCGGCCTGTCTAGATGCCGTTGTAGACTCTCTTGGGGCAACTAATACAAGTACCCATGCAAAGTACCCACTGCGCTATAAATTATCGTAATTTTTTTTATGTAGTGAAGCACCAACTATGCCATTTTTCGTCATTCTTCGGAGAATCGTAGCACCCGCTACACATCTGTAAGGTATTGTGTGTACATTGTGCTGTGGCTGATGACGATGAAGTATTACAGGTGATCCCTTTGTAACGGGTTGGAAGAATTCGACGACCGACTCTTTTCGCTATTCGCATTGTGTGACGCCAGGTTGTTATTTTAATATTCTGCCATGCTATATTACATATGTTAACATGATTCCTTTCCCGACATGACGTCTGTATAGAGTATTTTTGCGAGGGTGTTACAAGCACCAGCGTGGCATTGTGGTGAAATACTCGACTGCCGCGCAGAGGGCGCGGGTTAAAGTCCCACCCGATCCTAGAAATTTCTTTCTCATTTCATTTTTAACACAAAAGTGTTTTATGGTGGGGTCCACCACGGCTCCACTGACGTAATTCCGTCACGGATATGCCTTCGTAAAATATATACTAACAGATGGCAAAGAAAAAAAACTAGAAGAAATAGTTCCGTAGCCGGGAGTCGAACCTACGACCCTTCGCTCCGCAGCGCGCGGCGTGAAACCACACGGCCACAGAGCGCACGTTCTTAGGCGTACTAACCGCAACCTATTCATATACACCATTTACCGTTCGCGGTATTGAGAGCTCGATGGCTTCAGCGTGTTCTTGTTATCACTACCGAGTTGGCGCGATTTAAACGTCGACGCCCCATGCACCGTGATGCGAGCGCGCTTCTACAGGGGGTGTCTCTCGTGTGCGCGCGCTTACATCATGATGGGGGCGGCTCGTAACGTCTTGTCCTTTCACCGCAAGTTTCCGTTGACGATTCAGAGAGAACGAAGGTCACTTCGCTCGCTGTAGAGGCCGCATTTCCGAAAAGAGCACGCTGCTCACACGCACGGAAGTAACAATTCTGACAGTTGTTAGTTCGGGCTCGTCCTGTATGTGTTGTTTCCGTGCATCCTTTCTGCTTTTGAGCGCACTGCAAGTTTCGAGCTGCATGCCGTTATTCGCTTGACATTACAATTTCTTGCTATAGCATTCATTCCTTCGCCCTTTTGGCGAAACAATGCACAATAAACGCTCAACTACCCCTGCGAAGACATGTTTCACATTCGCGTTATACTGATTGCTATGAAAGGGGGATCAGCCATGTTTTTTTCTTATCTCACACGATAGCGTTTCCGGACACCGGCGGCGGCGGACAACTATGGCCCCAAACTGGGCTGTTGTGTTCTCAAACAGCTTTCGCTGTAACGAACTTCAGCGCCGACAATGTCCTCGCCACGCTGGCCTGCGCGAAAAGCGCGCAAAAGTCTACTTGCGTTAGTATAAATATCTCTTGTTGCCACTGTTTTCGATTTTCGCGCAGTTTCAAGATCTCTTTGCATTGGAATACCTGCCTGAGGTACGCGCTATTAATACTGTACCCTGAGATACGCATAAGTGCTCACGTTGCATGACCTCAGTTGTTCCGGATTGCCAAGTTTCCTCGTGAAGCGAAAAACAATTTAAAAATTTCGGTTTCACTCGGGAACGAAATAATAGATAAAGTTGTGGTTACGTTTTTCTTCCGGTCAAAAATATCGTTTTTTTTCTTTTTTGGTTTTCGTTCCGTTCCGACACACTGCTCCAGGTGTTGAAAGTTTTAGCGTAAACAATACGAAAGCCATATTTTTCTGTAATCTCGTAAACTTCGTCTCAGAAAAATATCGTTGGACGAGCTTCTCTAGTATTGTCAACGACACGTTTTGTGCCAGCTCGCATCATCGCGCCATTTAGTCTTGGCACTTTTCGCGAACATTCACTTTATTCAAGGAAACGCCAATGCCACACTGCAAACCGTTTCACACCCTTATAGGTGTATTTGCGATAAAACACCTATCGTACACCCTTTTTTCTGTCAATATTATCCGAAAGGGTGTAATGTCTTCTTTGCACACCCTTCGCACACCCTTTTTTCATTTTTGGGTGTACAATGGGTGTATGTTCTGTTAAACACCCATGGGTGTTCTTTGGATTTTACACCTATGGGTCAATTCACGCAGTGAATTGACCCGTAGGTGTAAACAGGTATCGTTGTACTGCTGAATGCAATTAACTGAGACATTGAACACCACGGGCAACGCCTCCTGAAACCACGGGTCACCACCCTGTTCGACGGAGCGTCTTGGCACAGGATACTGTTTCACGAGGCACCTGAGTGTGAAGCTACCTGCTCGTGAATCAGTAATGGTTCACCTTGGTCTGCTAAGCTTGCCACTCAATTTTCATTATTTTAGTTGTGCATCACAAGTCTGCTGTAATTGCAAAGACGCATGTATTTCGCCTACTTTATTAGGCAAGTGGTAGTGAAAATAAAATATAGCATTGTCGTGCCTGAGGTTCTGAATGCAGTGAGTCAACTGATGTTACTTATTTTGAGCTCACATATATTTAAGCCTTTACATCCAGATTTATTTTGAGAAATCATTTCCAAAATAATTTCATTTATTGCTTGATTGGATTGACACGTTGAATGAATGCCCGAAATACATGCGGAATAATATATGTATTTGTTTAGCATTCATAAGCATTTGTTCAGTTTAGAGACAGTTGGCTTCACTGCTCTGTGATCATCGCAAACACCTCTCCTAACGCTTAATCTATAGCATACATATACAGTGAAATCTCGTTGACACGATTCTGCATAATACGTTTTTTAGCCTAATACGTTTTCGTTTTTATTTCCTGCCAACATCCCTTGAAAATAATGCATTTTCATGAGTTTAATACCATCACATTTTTGCCAAAACTGGATAATACGACCGCGAAAGTGGATCTTGACCGATATATCGAGAAATCATGCCTTTATTCTTCGCTATGACAGCTCGCACCGCGTTCCAACAAGCCACGATCTGCGCGTAGCAGAGCCGCTGAGACCACAGCAGTACCAGTTTAGCGGCGAAAAGATCGCTGCTAGGCGATCTTTTCTTTGAGATTATATATTACATATATATTGCCGCTTTGTGAGGGCCTCCCTTCCAGTGAAGGGAGACTTTAAGCCCTGCTTGTAGTCAAGCAGCCCTTACCGTGTCGTCGCAATGCTTACTGCGATTCGAATACACTGTGTAAAGCATAACAAAACATAACACTGCCGCAGAAAGAAAGCTGCGCCCACGCGACCCAACAACGGCCGGGGCGCCACCGCCTCTGCCGGCGCAGCCGCCGCGCGTGCGCAGCGCGCGGAACCAGCGGAACAGCTCTATCACCACGTGACCTAAGCAACGCGCTCAGACACGCCGCCGGACTCCATCGTATTCTGCGTGTGTTGTGCATCGCCTCCCGATCGGTCGAGTTTTGCAATCGGTGTGTTTCGGTTGTTTGAAGTGTGCGTGCGCTGTGTGCTCGTCCTTTACCTTCTGCCAGTGCTGCTTATTACGAAGATGCACTATACTCAAAGGGAGACCTGCAGCTTCATATCGTGGAGCACTCGAACTGAAACGGTATGTACCATTATCACGTTGCTACGGCCAGCGCTTTGTTGACTCCGAGAGCGCGATCTAATGCCGTTAACTAAGCTTTTCTTAACTGGTTGACGATCGGTGAGCATTTGTTAACGTAGCGAGCATATGTGAGTGTATTGTTTCATCGGGATGAAGGCAAAGTTGTGTGACATTAGGCGCGGGCAAGCTTTGCTTTGTTTGGTGTTGAAAGGAGTGTGCGCATGCGCGGCTGTGATTCGGTGGGGGATTTGAACGCAGTTGTGGCGGTGCCCTCCTGTCGGCGGTGGTGTTGGAAGGGGGCCCCGCTCTCGATGAACCACTATTTTGATTTAAGAATAGTTGGGTTGTGACGGCGCCTGTTACCTCTAAGCGTCAAGCGTGTCTAAGGCGCGTATGCTTCGGCCTGTTGGTAATTCAAGTGCATTTTTTTCGCACAAGAAAAAAAAAACAGGACAGAAAACAACGACGTGGTGTCCGCGTCGTTTTTTTCCGTCCGTGTTCGTTTTGTGCGCTAAAACTACCGTGATGCTCGGGTTGATGCG
Source organism: Rhipicephalus sanguineus (assembly GCF_013339695.2). Lineage (NCBI taxonomy): Eukaryota > Metazoa > Arthropoda > Arachnida > Ixodida > Ixodidae > Rhipicephalus > Rhipicephalus sanguineus. The sequence continues at coordinate 94,587,931 of NC_051185.1, read as the reverse complement.
TGTGGGTCATTTTAACGCGGCATGTTGCTTCGTTTTAGGTACGCCGCGCGAAGCTCGCCTAAGTGCAAATACATTCCGTTTCGTTAAATTCGTACCGACGTTTTAATTCATCCGTAACATAGGTTTCCTGATAATGCCGGCACCCGTGCACGGGGAGCCGTTCGTTAAACTTGACTTGTGTTCGAATGAATTTTTCATGTCTGTGTGTGGCCGAATCGCCTTAACTACCTGAACTGTGCAAGCGCTAGTTCGAGCATCAGTGTGCACTTAGACGTGCGCAGGGTTCCCCATCAGGGGGGAGGGAAGTAGGAAGGTTCATCGCTGCCCCCCTCCCCCCGCCTTACTACAAAGTCAAAGTAGGGGGCAGACTTTGCGCCCCCCCCCCCCCTCTGTCTGAATTGACTAGGGGTGCGCCCCCCCCCCCCTTCGTGCGTACGCCTGAGTGCCCGCGTTCGAGCACAATTTATTTTATTCTATTTGTTTCCATTATGTCTAGCTTTCATTATTTTGTTGTGGTTATTAAGAGTTATATGCGCCTCGCCTCGCTTTGGCGTTGTAACTTCGCTAAATACTTTTACATGTACAAACATTAAAAAACGCAGTTTGTACGACCACCTCCAATGATATTATTTGGTAAAAGACAAGCCTAATGATTTAAAAGACATTTGATTATAAGATTTATAAGACATTCAAGGCTGCAACTTGCAGCCTTGAAGAGAAGTCCTTGTGCAGAGTTTTGTTTTATATGCTTTTTATCGCTGTGCAGGAATCCTTCATGCCACTAAAGAATGCTCCTTTTTCTTTAAAAATGCGGATGATATTTGTCAAATAGTACTTTCTCTTTCCCAAACAAGCTAATTGCACGAAGAAAAGCTGTTAATTCTCTCCAGTTCCATATGGGCCATGTTATGAGCTTCATTTTTGGATGGTACTATCGTGAACAATATGAGCTCGAACACGCGAGCGCGTGGCGAACAGCCTTGAACCTTACGTCGGCTGATTCGCAGCGGCTAGAGTCACTGTATATGCTACCTTTAGGTAGCAGAGTTGCGCATAGGTCCGGCTAGCAACCAACGCTATGCGGTGAAGTCGCACTCCGTTTGTGCAGGCGACATGCCTACCGTGTCGGCGATTAACATGTCTCGCGTGTCGAAGATCGGCGATAAACATTGGCTGTCGATGGATAGTGTTAATTCATTTCGCTGCAGCGGCGGCGTCGAGAAATACAAAAATTGGCCCGAGCGCCAGCTTCTCCGCAATGCGTGGTTGGGTTGCTAGCGGCGTTTGGAAGACAGATGCGCAACTCTGCTACCTACAGGTAGCATATACAGTAACTCTAGAAGCGGCGGCTGTCGGAAACAAAGCGGAAAGGGCGCCGCGCTTCCACTAGCTGTTGACCCTCCCGCTTCGATATTGTTGATGCGAAACGGCATCTTAGAGTGTGTCAGTGGCCGCTAGCGGTGATATGAAGAATTCCCATCAACGCGAACAGCCACATCAGACTAGGTAGCTGCTGAGATATCGGCTGTGACGTAGACTGCCACGATGCGCAGGCCATGCTTGCGCATCGGTATCTCGGTGGTGTCGGCTGAGGATGTTGCTGAGCCTCATTTATTTATTTTGTTATCATTGCTAGCGGTCATTGGCACGCAATCAGCCGACATCTCGCAGCAACGCTAGGGAGGCGGGAGTACCAACAGTCAGCGGAACAGCGCCCACCCTCTCCCCTGCAGTTTCGGCAGCGCCATCCACGTATCACCCTATCTCAGTTTTAAGGCTATTTTCCACGTGCTCTCATGTTCGAGCTCATATTACTCACGATAGTACACGGTACAGAAACTGTTAATTACTGAAACAAATAATTGAAGTCTGCGTAGCGCCTTCCAGATAACGATCTTTTTATTTTTTATCATGCAGGGAGCGAGCGTTCCAATAACACCTTGCATTGTGTACGATGGCCCCGATCTTCCCTATGCAAGCAAGCTTTTCCTCCATGTGGACAAAGAACTGCTCTTCAGTGGGTCCAATGCCGAAGAATGAGTAGCTGCACTCATGGCAGCACATTGGCTGTTAAATATCGACTGCCATCACAAGGCGTTCAACGTTCTCGTCGCTGTTGAATGGCTCCTTCTTGGCCAGTGGGTAATGACTCCGAGGACACAAGTAGTAAAGCTCCTGAAGATTTTCAAGAAAGCCTAGAAAACAGGCCTTAGCTTCTGCTTAAAGTATGTCGCCACCTGTGATTAACTCGAGCTTAAGCCATAAAGTTATATTTTCATATGGTAACGAGTAGTTATTTGTTTTACATTATACAGAAACGAATACTATGGCGGTACTAGTATTTCATTTCAATTTCTTGCTCATTTTCTTGTGACATTTTAATACAAGCCATATTGTCTCTGCCGATTTCAACATGTTCTCACAGGTCATTCCACTTTGTGGATTATTGGCTTAGTTTTTATATTCAAGGGAGTTTGTGACTTTTTTGCAGTAGTTTTAATAATTGAGATCTTTTGCTATTGAAACTTTTGCTTAACAACACTGCCAGTACTTGTCAGTGAAATCATTGCATGGAATATTGTTTTAAAATTTATTTTTGAGCTATATGACAAGCTTTAAGTTTTGTCAATATTTTTAAAGGAAATAAATACTCGTTTTATTAAATTACCAATGATTCTGTTGTCTTTGCTTGGAAAGGGATAATCTTTAAATTTCTCTGAACATGCCCGTGTAAAATTTGATTGAACTGTTGTTATGTAGGTAATGCTTCTGCAGGGCTGTCGTGGTCATAACGTCTCTATTCCCATGCATTTCCTGCATATTACCGCATTCAGCATGCGCTGCAACGTGCGCGTCATGGCCCGATTGCTCACTTTTTTGTGTTGGAGCCACAATCCATTGCCTTTGAGAAAGTGGGAAAGATTTCATAATTCCAGCAATGTGCACAGTTTTCTACTTCACTCATGTACTTTCCCAGAAAAGAGATAATATGGAGGCCTGCTGTGGAAAACGACATTCTGAGTCCTTAAAATGTTGCGTGAGTTGTCACGGAGCATTGATACCCTGCTCGTGTATCAGCTACAGCTGTGTGATGGCAGTGTTTACCCTACTAAGAAAGTCGACAACAGGCACAATGGTGTGGGCACTGCTGGAATTTTGAAACTTTATCAATCCACTTTCTCATCAAGGAATTGCACGTTTCTGAACTTTCTCTTTAACAGGAGAACGGCCAGACCGTACCTTGTGTGTTCCTGTTGATTTCAAACACATACACTGATGTTATGCAGCCCATTTAAGACGATGGCACCTTATTTTATCAACTGCATAAGTGCAGGTATAAGAAGTGGCACCAATATTACCCTTCTTAGGAAGGGCAACTACAGCGGGAAAATTCATGCTGGGGTGCGCCCGAAGGGACCAGCTGTCTGTAGTGCCCCAAGGGGGCTGACAGGGAAGAAGGTTCATTTGTGCTTCTCCCTGTAACTGCTACCTTTTCGAGGGCGGTTTCATCTATTACACCCCATTCGCACGGGTGCAGCTTGTTCTAAGACCCATACCGCACTATACGGCTGTTACAATGAAGCATGTTAAATTGAATTCCTCATTATGAAGTGGAAATAACGCCCTTGCTTCATATTTTGACACAAATGCCTTGGTCATTTGTGCTCCATGTCATTTGTGCTCCTTGTTTGGCGGAATTACGCGATGCCGCTCCGCACACTCGAGAAAGGTCATTGAATACCGTAGAATTTGTCTCGGATGTACGAGCTTTGTGTTTATAAAAGGTTGGCTTTATTTTGTACTATTGGATAACTGTGTGAACATCTTGCAATGTGTGTCAACACATTTTAGGTAATGACTTTGCATTCAGTCACGATTGCACTGTATATGTAAGGGCCATATATGCCGTGCTTCATATGCACCATAAAATCAGTGCTGCTGCCAGCATTTTCCTTCTGTGGCAGGAGCCACTATAATAGGTCATGCGCCCTTGAAAGGACTGGCTAAAGGGTAAGCTTTCTAGCGTTTCAATGGGAGCCAACTTGGAGGGGGGAACCACTCGAATTATGGAAATTTTTGCCTGGATGTTTGGGTGTAATTGTGCATAAACACCCTAACGCCCTTTTTCTCGTTTGGGTGTAATGTGCTTTTACACCCTACACCCTTTTTTTCATTTGGGTGTAATATGCTTTTACACCCAAGCACACCCATTGGGTGAAAGTTTGAAATTACACCCATTGTATAGGTGTAATCCTGCTTGGTACACCTATTTTTTGGGGTGTAGGGGTGTGAGTTATAGACACCAAGTTACACCCATACGGGTGTAAAGTGGTTTACAGTGCACGGCGTTATGAAGTGCTTTCCTTCTGTAACTCCGCTAAACATTTTTTTTCTAGCAAAGTCGCCGAATCGTGCAGCAAAGCCAACCTGAAAACGAAAGCGCGGTAAATGCGCTTGAGGTCGACTCTTTCGCCTATCAGCACCGCAAGGCAGTGCAGTACATCTCATATTCGGATTTTTCTTAGGATAGACGGATGCCTCCTCTCTTTTGTGAATGTTTCGTGCAGTGTGTTTTCATCTACGTTCATTAAGCTCTGGCTCCAAATTGTAAAGCGGTGCCCTTACTGTGGTCGCACCCAATATTCCTTGTGATTGCTTTTTTGCTCTCCTTAGATAATATTGTCGGCCATCTTTGTTTTCACTTTTCATACGCGATTCCCCTTTCTGCTTTCCTTTATATCTTATGAAAACTCCTCCAAACTTTCAATGACGCAGTACTTGATCGTGAATTTCCCTCATAATTTTCTCCATTCTTCAGCTATTCTTTTTAAAATATATATTCGTAGCCACCTATTTATATTCATACACATGGTTAATATCCTTTCTTCCAGCCCGCGGTGGCAGGCCGAAATAGATCACCCGAATGCATAACTAGTAGTAACGAGTTGAATAAATTTCTAACTTGATTACAGCGTGCCTACCACCCAGTTAAATCTGGCGTATTTGTCGTGTGTAGGGATAAATTATTGGGTATACTTAGTAAATGTGGCCATCGTATGAAGTATGTATGTGTTAGAGCACTGCACACGCTCGGGCCTACCGGAAAACCCGGGCCCGGCCCGGCCCACGGTCCGGGCCGGGCCGGGTAAAGTAGGCTTCACGGCGGGCCCAAGCCGGGCTCGAGTCTGAAGCTCCGGGCTTAGGGCCGGGCCCGGGTTTAAGATGGCGGGCTCGGGTCGGGCCGGGCTTCGACTTTGCTCAGTTCCTAAAGAGACACTAAAGTGATGCAGTGAATATGTTAAGACTGATAAAGTGTACTCTGAGAACTCGAATGTAATTAGTTTCAACATCACAAGGAGAAAATCAAAGGCAAAGTTCCATTTTTAAATCACGCGCCGAAATCTCTGGGCGTGACGCCACAAATTTCAAACTGTATTTGTCCTATTTTAGGGACATTGGTTCAACGAAACATCATGAAACTTCGTATGTTAAGTCAGTGGCCCTCTCAGAGGTTAATGTACTTAATTTTTACTGATTAGGAACTACGTAGATACCAGTAGACGCCGTCAGAATCTGTGACGTCACGGTGTTTGTTGCGCGATGTTCAAGGTGGCGTCGGCACCCGCATTTTCTTTTTGCGCGTGTTTCTCGCTTAGCAAGACTTGTCGCAGCGAGCGTGCTGAATATGGAAATTTAAGAGTAATTTACTCGTAATAGAAGACGTGTTTTTTCTTTGTTTAGTGTCCGTTCCTTCAAGTGTGTTCCTCATACGTTTCGCGTACTTATACGTTTCACATTTTATCTCGATAAAACGATTGTTTTTTTCTTTATGTGGGGTAAGCTATTTGAAGAAGTTTTATGAGCGACAAGTACTGATCTTCTTTCGCTTCTTGCATATGGGGCTACTTGATTTATCTGAAACGGGCGAGCTGAAAGTAAATAGACCAGGCGCTTATATAGCGGACACGTGCTTTAATTGCGTTCGTTATTATTTTATATCCCAAATATTATTCTGTAATCGCAGCAATAAATGTAAGATAACAAATTTATACCTATAACTTCTCATCGCAAGTGCGATCACTTAGCCCCAAGGCGGGGATACGTTCTTGCAAATTCCAGCCCTCCACTAAAACGGAAAGACTGCACGCAGTCTCGTCGCATAAAATCGTTATAAAGACATTCGTTTTCCGTGGCTCCGTCTAGGCTGCCAATGGTCATGTGACGCGAGATGGACATGCCCAGCCTGCCTTGTGTGCCCACATTGTTAACTTCTGAGCGTTCGTCTTGTTCCGCTGTATCAGGGGTCTCAAACTCGCCTCAGCTAACGGGCCGCATTCACGAAAATTTACTTCCGCAAGGGTCAGGACAGTGACGAAGGTAGGAGTAAAGAGGGGGTGGGAGAGAGAGAATATGTTCTACCAGATGTCAGATAACGTTGCATTTTAAAGACCCCTTTAAGATTTCATATATGGGTCATTTCTGAAGAGTATTTGGCGGCAAGTTTCTACCAATATATCGATACCTATCTGCAAAATGACTAAAATCTGGACACCAATTCTGCAACATAGAGTTTTGTTTCACGGTTATGTATCAACACAGGCGGTGCCTCACGAAAAAAATGCTTTACATCTGTCATGCCTGTATAGCTCAAGGACGTACTTATAAATAAATAAAAAAAAATGGGACAAAGACAGTCATGTCCGGGCCGCAGGCCGCTAGTGAGAGGTCCGCAAGCCGAGTGTTTGAGACCCCTGCAATACATAGTGCGAGAGCTACATGGCACTGCCACAACAGCGTCGCAATGTCCAGCAATAGCATAAGTCTATGAAACATGTATATTCATAATTAAAGGCAAAGTATATTAGCTTGACGAAATATCTTGCCTGAAATAAGAATCACGAATTCCATGCCGGGGGATGTCCCCTTACCTCGAACCATATGCATCCAATGAGTGAGCGTCGGTAAGCTTATTGGCACATGTATTACCAAACTGGAATGAACCCCGAAAATAGATCGCAATCACTTCGTCCATCTATTGCCAGTCCTACCACTGCTGTCTTAACAGCGTAGGCCACCTTCTACCGGTGCAACGTCGTTAGGAAGGCATACAGCATTAAAATATGGACAAAAAAGAGCCCTGTGCAAGCTGTGCATAACAAACACTGCTGAAAACTGCAAGGAGAAGCCCTCAGTGGTATTTATAGATTATATTGAAGAGTCACACAACGATCGGGAACGAGAGAAATGAAGCGAACAGCTGGACAGCTATTTTCATTGTGCAGAGGTCCAAAAGAACATCCTAAATTTGCTCCAGTTGTGGTAGTTAAGAACTACGACTGCCGAAGCCTTCACATTTAAGGCGGATGTGCGCCCCTGCGGCTAGCGCAAGCAGTGCAATAAACTTTAGCGTGGCAGGACATGTGATGCAACGGCGCATGGTGTGCTTATAGCGGAATCTATTTATAGTTTGATTTTTTGTACAATAACATGCGAACAAATCAACTATAAAGCTATGCCACATTAACCTATAGACTGTATATAACAGCAGTGGTGTGATATATGAAAAGACTGCTATGACAAATAGTTGCTTTTTCCCATTCGGCTTCTTATACATATTTTCAAAGTGCTCGTGGTGCGCGCAGTTCGTTATAATTTTTATCTTGGTTAGTGTATTTACAACAAATGTAACAAATTTGATTTTTTTTCCTCTATTTCTCTTGATGTGGCAAGGTGCTACTATGATGAAGATAGGTCCTACATATCGAGAAGGGTGCACGGCTGGCTTTCGCGTTACAGCATGCTTTAAAGAGAGACTAAAGGAAAAGAAGAATTTTTTGGCGTGTTAGTAAATTACGCTTTCACCCTTACACAATCGCCACGCCTGCCGCGAGGAGACGCATGGGAAGTGCGAAAACGCGCAAAAAGAAATTACGGCTCGTGACGCCACCTTGAAATTTCCGCATCAAACGCGTCATAGATTTTGTTGGTGTCTGCTACGTCCTACGCAGTTCATAATCGGTAAAAAAGAAGTGCATTGTGTTCCGGGGGAGGGGGGCATAGATTTAACATACGAAGCTTCAGGAAGTTTCGACAAGCCAAAGCCGCCAAAATACGCAAAATCTCCTTTGAACTACGTGTTACCCGTGGAGATTTTGGCGCAAAATTGACATATGAATCTCTTACCTTGATTTTATCCTTTATAAATGCAACTGTGTTGCTGGAACTAACGACAATAGATTCCTCAGAGTACAATCTAAGCCGATTCATTGTTTCACTTTCGTGTCCATTTAAATTTCAATAAACAGCGCAATAAAAACAAAGTGAAGAAAGCGTTCCGTTCTCTGCCCCCAAGGTATTTTTGCGCTCCTTATAAAAACCGGACTCACGCTGCAAATCACTTTTCTTCCTGCAATATCTGCTACAAAACGCTATTGATGATCCCGATTGTATTCCTAGAAAAATTAGGTACAGTACACCACTGCCGTACAAACGTTCATCGTACCTAGTATGTCCGATCAACTGTTTCCACGGCGAACCAGCCCCTTTTTACAAGAAAGTACCGTAGGTTAAAGTATGCTTGCTAGCGAAGCATGCACCAAGCATGTGTAGATATTTGCCACTTAAAACGCATTTGCGGTCGATTCTATCTTCAGGCAACACAACCTAGAAAATTGGAAGAATTGATTGTTGGGCGAGTTGGTAATTCATGATGAAGGCAAATAGCGCAAAGAAACGTAAGACAGGACGAAGAAGGCTACAGCACAAGCCTTCATCTAGATTATTTGCCTTCATCAAGACTATTGGCTCGTGCCCCTGTCGGGCCCGATCTGTGGTCGGGCCGGGCCGGGCCGGGTAGGCGAATTTTTTTGTCGTGTTCGGGCCGGGCCCGGGTTTCGCTTTGAGTCGCCGGGGTGGGCTCGGGCGAGTAAATTTGAACGAGTCAAGTGAAGAGTACTGCCCGGGCCGAGAATCATGGCCCGTGCAGTGCTCTATTACCTACCACGTCCAAGGAACACCAGTACGAGAAATAAATGAATATAAATACCTAGGAGTAACCATTACAAACACACTTTCATGGTCCGCACATATAACAAATGTCTGCCCATCAGCTTCTCGTAAGCTTGGTTTTTTTTTGAGGCACAAATTGAAAAGAGCCCCTCCGAAATTAAAAACGCTCCCTTACAAAGCGTATGTTTCACATAAACTTGAATATGCATCAGTGGTTTGGGACCCTTTCTACAAAAAAGGTATTCAAAAACTTGAAATGGTTCAAAGACGCGCAGTACGTTTTATTTTTTCTAAGTTTAAATCAACTGACTCTCCCACAATATAATGAAAGACAACGACATCCCTGTGCTTGAATACCGCCGCAGAATCGCACGCATGAAATGTTAGCATTCCATTTATAATGACAAGCTGAATATTCCAGCCCATAAATACATACAACCATTTTCTCCTCGCGCATCTAGGCATCGTCATATGCATAACCTGCTCCCATACACCACACGGGCTAACATCTTTAAAAATTCCTTCTTTCCCCGAACAGTTATTCAGTGGAATAGCTTACCACCTGACGTCATCTGATGACTTCGAGAAGGCGTTGCTCGGAGCATCCCAACCGTGACATAAGTGCACCTTTTCTGTACTTCTAGTGCTAATTATAATGGTTATACTCTGTCTTCATGCAATATCACTGCTTCGGATTGTTATTGCACAGTATTTGCAAGACTTAAGCGTTTCAATGTGTATAACTTTCTGTGTACGTATGTGTATATTGTTTTTCCTTGTGCTTTAAGACATCACTTCATTTATGCCATTGTTTATTCTTGCAATTTTGATTATTCATTTATTTTTTTCGCGATGTTTGCATATTTGTTTATTGTAATGATCCCCTCCCGCCTGGTCTTCAGTCACCGTAGTATTTTCTAAATAAAATAAATAAATAAATAAAATGAAAGATCTCAAGCACACAGCTGCATTCGCAACCAGGCATGCCATTACTACTTTTGGCATTCCGTCCTCAAACCTCAAATGCTTTCAGCTGTGTCATTACTGAAGCCTTTCATTTTAGTTGCATTGTCACGCTCTCTTATTTGATTCTAGCGTTGCCTTCCAGTCCCATGCACCATGCATAGAGTTCCATGCAAAGAGTCTGAGGTTGGCAAGTGTTCCGTGTTATTTGGACGGCAGTTCATAATCTTTTCTATGAGGTAAAAGTTGCACGCTCAAAGCTTTTAGGCGTCATCAACAGGTCCTAGTCAGCCTTTAACATATTATAGTCTAACTCCTACAATATACTGCAGTGCTCGCGTATAAGTGCTGTTTTTATGGCTGCGTATATACTGTATAATATATATATATATATATATATATATATATATATATATATATATATATATATTGTCACGTGGTCGTGACGTCGACGAAAACAGCAGTCGGCGTTTTCAAGATGGAATTGTTTATTCGGCCGAACTTGTGGCCGGGAAACGGAAAGGTAATTTACAGCAATACACACTGTATGCACTGATAGCGGCGTACAGAGCGTCGACCGTCGATCAACTGACAAGCAGACAAGCGCGTCGGCTTTTATACAGGCGCTATCAAACTTTCCAGCGATATCGCTGGTGGCGGCGTTATCTCTAGACAAAGCTGGAACATTCGCGTGCGGCGCGCAATGTTAACAAAACGATCTACAAATCTCGGGAAGCTTCTCGAACACTCAGACGCGGTTCGCGCTGAGCGTCGCTGGCAGTCTTTGTGGGCGAAAACGGAATACAACAAAAGTGATAATAAGGAACGCACGTGGCAATGCCCCCCTCTGAAAAAGCATCGTCCCGATGCTTAAAACACAACATGGGGGGGGGGGGGTAAGGTCAATGCATGCAACAATAACAATAAAAAAGAAAGTACAATAAACAATAATCGCAAGCAAGAAAGTATAATAATAAAGGAAAAGTACAGCCTTCAGAATCACTAACGCGCGTAATACGGCTTGAGGCGCACGACATGGACGACTTCAGGTCGTGCACGGCGCTGCTGAGAGTTCGTAATGCCGTCAGGGACAACCTCGTAGTCGAGTGCGCCGAGGCGTCGAAGTACCCTGTACGGTCCGAAGTATCGTCGAAGAAGCTTCTCACTAAGTCCCCGTCGGCGTATTGGCGTCCATACCCACACACGGTCACCGGGTTGGTATTCCATGTGGCGTCGTCGAAGGTTGTAGCGGCGGCTGTCAGTCGTCTGCTGGTTCTTAATCCGTAGGCGGGCGAGCTGTCGTGCTCTTCGGCGCGCTGTAGGTAGGTGGTCACGTCGATGTTTTCCTCGTCGGTCACGTTTGGTAACATGGCGTCGAGCGTCGTTGCCGGGCTCCGTCCGTAGACCAACTTGTATGGCGTCATCTGCGTCGTTTCCTGTACGGCCGTGTTGTACGCGAAGGTCACGTACGGAAGGATAGCATCCCACGTCTTGTGTTCGACGTCGACGTACACAGGCGTCCACTGTTAAAGGGAACATCGGAGCGTGTGGCGGCAGCTCGGCGCCACCGCCGGCCAGCGGCTGCAACGAGTTTCGCGCAGGCGCAGTGAGCACCGTGCCCGGTGCTCTTTCGTCGCGTCAGCGGTTCGCTTCGCGACGATTCGCAGCGCGGAAGCAGACGACGAAAGAGCACGACTCACAACGCGCACTGCGCCTGCGCGAAACTCGTTGCAGCCGCTGGCCGGCGGTGGCGCCGAGCCATAGAATAAAGAACCAGTTTAGAGAATGGAAACTGTAGCCTTGACAACGGTACGAAAGATAAGCAGCGGTAGCGCATGGAACTACCGAAGGCACCCAAGAGATGACGCTGCGTAAACAGGAAGCGGAAAACGAAATTTATTGTTTTTTTTTTAGGTAGAAAAGTGCAAATGGCTCCCTTTTTTATTCCGTACCGGGTGCGCATACGCGGGTGCCTCGGCTGGTTTTTTATTCTATCCTTTTTAAACAGAAGTGGACGAAAGAGGCTGGGACTCGCGTAGGGCTACGGAGGTCTCGTTATCTTTCGCCCGCTTGTTTTGAGCGCGTCGATACGCCCAGCAGCACGCCAAAGCGCCCTTCGGAACGCAGTACCTGTGTGTACGAAGGTTACATGGAACCGAAAGCCATACATTGGCAACTGGCACCAGTAAGAAGAATTCACGAGTGAGCAGAAGGAACGATAATCTTTATTGACAGTCAGCAAGCGGTAAAAGGCCCTTGTTGAGACATCGTGAGCTCGTAAACGACTAGCCTTCGCGGTACTTCAAAGAGACAAAACAAATTAGATGACGTTTGTTACCCGTTTCCACCGTCAGCTAGCGCTCACAATAACCAACTTGTATTGTAGGGACAGGCGTAAGCATCAGCATTTTTTGCTACAGTTTCAGTACTTGCTTTCAACGAGTACGCCTGAAGACCCCGAGTTTGTTGGTATTACAACATATTGCGGTCAGGCTGAGAATACCAAGCAGGTTCACGCAAAGAAATCACATTATAGTGCATGCCTACAGAATGGCAGAAAACATGAGCATTTAACACGTGATACCGATGAAACAACCCATAAATGGGATATATGCAAGGCCTCAAAGAGGTGCGAAAATACAGAGAAGGGAGAAATGATTTTCTATCCCGGTCATTCTCTTATTGTGACATCGCCACTGGAAAGTAGGCTTCATCAACAGTCTGGTCAAGTCGTGCTCATGCCATCGCATAATTCACTCGCTCATTTGAGCCCACCAGACCTTGCAAGTACAAGTGAAATAGCAGCTTTGTCCACACGTGTTAGCATACAACTCAAAAGCGAGAACAGTGAAGTGTGATATGTTAACGACGTCACAAAACAGAAAGAAAAACGCTGAGCTTGAAAGTACGTGTACCTGCCATCGTCGAGGAACCTGTGGAAACTGACGCCTTCGCTGGTATCGCAGCTCCTGCGGCACCATACAGTAGCACACCGACTGCCCACCATAATTGCAATATGATTACATCGGTGAATTAAAAATCTTTCATGCGTATTTTAGACAACATTAACGATAGAATTCGCAAGAAAACGGGGAGCAACAAACCAGCTGCCAACCATCGGACGCTAACTGCGCATATTCTGCGCGTTATCTGCGACACCCGAGACGCAGCGGCGCACTTTTTGCGCTTCGTCACTGGTCACAGCGACGGCCCGCTTGCTCGTTACCGCGCGCCGGCCGTCAACGGTGAGCGACAAGGCAGAGATGTTTTCAATCACTAAACAACAAATTTACTCATCATTCAAACATTACTTTCAGTTACACAAGAAAAAGCACTTTTATGCAGGAATGATAGCTGTATTTCTCTTAAATATTGCTTTTATTACGGCGCCTCTGGCGGATTTTTTGCCGTCGCCGAGGGCAGATTTTGAACGGAGCCACTATGGTTTGTTTTTTAGCTGCGACGGGGTCGATTTTTTCGCCCCCCTTCGGCGATGGCTGGAACTTGAGACTTTCCGAGGCCTGGCCGAGCTGCCGCCACACGCTCCGATGTTCCCTTTAACAGTGGACGCTTGTGTACATGGCCAGCATGTCGGCGATGGTCTTATTTAGACGCTCGGTGAGGTCGTTGGTCTGTGGGTGGTACGCGGTGGTCCGGCGGTGGCTTGTGTGGCTGTATCCCAAGATCGCCTGAGTTAGGTCAGCCGTAAACGCCGTACCTCTGTCGGTGATGAGAACCTCTGGGGGGCCGTGTCGAAGGACGATGCTCTCAACGAAGAACTTGGCTACCCAGCACCTCCACCAGATGTCACGTGGTTGTGACGTCGACGAAGACAGCAGTCGGCGTTTTCAAGATGGAACTGTTTATTCGGCCGAACTTGTGGCCGGGAAACGGAAAGGTAATTTACAGCAATACACACTGTATGCACTGATAGCGGCGTACAGAGCGTCGACCGTCGATCAACTGACAAGCAGACAAGCGCGTCGGCTTTTATACAGGCGCTATCGAACTTTCCAGCGATATCGCTGGTGGCGGCGTTATCTCTAGACAAAGCTGGAACATTCGCGTGCGGCGCGCAATATTAACAAAACGATCTACAAATCTCGGAAAGCTTCTCGAACACTGAGACGCGGTTCGCGCTGAGCGTCGCTGGCAGTCTTTATGGGCGAAAACGGAATACAACAAAAGTGATAATAAGGAACGCACGTGGCTTATATATATATATATATATATATATAGACTGCAAATTTAAAGACAAGGAAAAGAGAAAAGTCGAGTCATCTCTGTTGCTGACTTCTTGAGTTGGGCTACCAGTGGCGTAGCCAGAAATTTTTTTTCGGGGGGGGGGGGGTTCAACCATACATTATGTATGTTCGTGCGTGTGTTTGTATGCGTGCATGTATATATATCCAAGCAAAACTGAAAAATTTCGGGGGGTTTGAACCCCCCTACCCCCCCCCCCCCCCTTGGCTACGCCCCTGTGGGCTATGCCTTCCTGAGTTAGGCTACGATATACCTCCACTAGCTACATTTGGAGCAGCCCGGCCCCCATGGGTGACACTCGATCGCATCACCGTCGAACCTGCACCACGTAATATGGATCGGGATACCCAAACAGGACGACGTGAAGCTTGAGTGCAACATCTAAAAAAATTTCATCTCCCACTAAAGGGAATTATGTGGGGATGCGAAGGAGCGCATGGGTCGACTTAAAGTTCCGTTCATCACGGGCACCTTGCCCGATGTTAGCGCGTCCTTGCATGTAGAGCACACCATGAATTCACTGTAGTTCCTGTTGCTGTTACTCGTCACGAACTCCTGCTGGAGCACGCCACGCGGGTTCATCGCGCGTCTGCAGAATCTCGTTCCCAGACGCCATCACGTGATTGCTGAAAGAATATAAGGGGGAGAGGCCACATGGTCTTACCCAGCCCCTTACGCAGGCCCGAACGCGCTAACGCGTGCCAGCACACGTGGTTTTGTCTGCGTTGCGCCAAGCTAGGACAGCATGCGGCAGCCCGGGCCCCTAAAGTGCTCTGCACGTATCATCATCAAGGCGGTCGAAGAATAAGACGAAGAAGACATCTCCTTGGCGCGAGCGTGCGCTCAATAT
Organism: Rhipicephalus sanguineus; assembly: GCF_013339695.2. Lineage (NCBI taxonomy): Eukaryota > Metazoa > Arthropoda > Arachnida > Ixodida > Ixodidae > Rhipicephalus > Rhipicephalus sanguineus. The sequence continues at coordinate 94,572,846 of NC_051185.1, read as the reverse complement.
GTTACAGATGGCTATGGTAGGTTTTTGAAAGCGGACGGTCGCCAATGGAACTACGGACAAAGCTCAGCGTAAAAGCTAATTCGCATCTAAAAGTCACAGTTTCGGCGCCAGGGCGAAGCAATGAATACGATAACAGCAAATGGAAATGTCACACGAAGAACCAGAAGCAGCTCGATACTTGCAGCCTGCCGCTGAAGCACAAAGAAGGACACCCTAAGTGAACGCACAGTCATGCACAGGGCAAGCGTGAACTAACAACCGTCACAGTTGTTACGCCTATGTTCTTGAGCAACACGCTGCAAGTGTCGGCAATGGAGAATCAGACGCTTGCTTGCTTGCTTGCTTGCTTGCTTGCTTGCTTGACCCTTAATTCTTGGCTCTTACCCACTACGGGGGATTGGCCAAGAAACCGGCGGTTAATAGAAGTGGGGAAATTTACAATTTAGACGCTCTTAGATATTTCTTCTTCTTTTAAACTGCGGCGCGTGGAGTGACCCTCTGCGTCTCCTACCACATGAGGCGTCTGATGCAAGGTGTGCCCGGTGTTCTTTGTCTTTTTTTTTCCTTCCACATCCCGAGTCGGTACAGAAAGTGGCCACTTTGTCGTGCGCGACTCAATGGCAGTATTCGAAATGAAGGAAAATTAGGAGCGCTGCGTCTGCAAGTGTCGACAATGGAGAATCAGACGCTCTTAGATATTTCTTTTTCTTTTAAACTGTGGCGCATGGACATACCCCCTGCGTCTCCAGCCACACGGGGGCGTCTGGTGCAAGGTGTTCCTAGGGTGCCTTGATGCGCGTTTTGTTGCGCAGGGGGGCGCACTCATCGAGGCACACTAGGTGTTCCTGGCGTTCTTTCTTTTTTTTTCCTTCTACATCACGAGTGGAGTCTCCTTAGGGCAAACAAACAAACAAACAAACAGAAAAGGCCCACTTTGTCCTGCGCGACTCATGGGCAGTTTTCAAAGTGAAAGAAAATTAAGAGCGTTGCGTGACAGAAAACACGCTCACGCTACTCCGAGATTTGCTTACCAGCAGCGGTACATGGTGTATATAAATAGCTCGCCGTTATTTCGCCGGTGCATACATGGCGTGTGGCTGGGTTGTCTAACGCAGCGCGCTGGGGAGTTAGGGGTTGCTGGTTCGAATCCGCGGTCGTGTACTTCAGAAATCTTACTTCTGCTTTATTTTTCTTTGTGCCTTTTATATATATATATATATATATATATACATACATATACGGGACATAACGGCGTCGACAGACGGCGACAACAAAAATGAGCCGAGAGTGTCCATATAATTGCTATAGCAATAAAAGACTTTCTCTATTATTGTACTTTATCGAACACTTTATTTCAATTATTTCTATGCCGATTTAACGTGAGCACTGTCTGTAAGAAAATTCCTATGGCGGTGCTGGCTATGTACCAAGGAAGACTTTAACAAAAATGTAAGGCAGCTTTGCGCTAGTAGTGCCAAGCCAGAAGGAATTGCGGAGCTGGGCAGTCTTCTTTTTTTTTCTCTTCGGTTTTCTCTTTCTTTACTACACTCTTTCTTTCTCGTTCACTGCCTCCGCGATCGGTCCATCTTTGACCAAGCGACGGTTACATGTGATGACGTCCTCAGGCGACGTCACGCAAGAGACGCTAAAGTAGTCACGATTACGTCACAAATTTTGGCGACATGTGACCATGAGTGACGTTACGATGACCTCGATGGGGGCGTCATCCCGCCTGTAGACTTTTTTTGCAAACCTGTGTTGACGCCGACGCCGAAGATCACTTTTAGCGCTTGATGAAGGATGGTGTTGAGCGAAATACGTGTTGAGCAAAATATACTCGGAGGACATTAAGCCACAATGCAAGTGGTGCCAGGCAGTGGCAACATGACCATATACTGTGGGAATGTAGCAGGGTGCCGGCGCCGGCAGATATTAAGCGTGATTCCTCTCTCGAGCTGTAGGAGGCTGTGTTGACTAGCTCAGACCCAGTCGTCGCGACAAGAGTCGTTGAGTGGGCCACACAGGTCGCCATCAACCTTGGTTTGATGATCATCTAACACGGAATTGTCCGCAGCTGCTTTCTGACGAAATAAAGTTTTTCCATCCATCCATCTCATTTACGAACTTTGCCGAACTTGCCTCTGCACGTAACGAACGTACAACCTGCGGATAACGCGTCCGATGCTCTACTAATAACAAAAAAAAAATGAGTCACTGTTTCATTCCCTCTCATTCTCTCAAAGCAAGGTTCTTGTTCCGGCACACTTGATGTCTTCAGGTTGCAAGCGAGTGTTTATTGGTCAGGCGTGACCTTTCAAAAAACTCACACCGTCCGTTATTCATTCACTTCAGACGACGAGAAGGCGAAAGCCATCTCCTGTTTCTTTTGAGCGGGTGTACTGACCTACGTCCAACAGCTTTTAGGGGCGAAGCTCCTTAAGGCGGCACCCGTTCGTCCCTCGTAGTCGTCGTCGTCGTAGTAGTAGGTAGTAGTAGTAGTCGTAGTCCGTAACAAGTCTTACGCTTTGACCTCCAAGGTGGTGCCGGTGGGAGATTTTTCCTGTGCGTTGTTGAACAATAAAAAATTCGCAGCGTGCGCGTTAACTAAAAGCCGAATTCTTCTGTCTCTCATTCCCCATTAGCAGCCATTGGCATGTTCCAGTAGGAAACGTTAGTAGAAGTAGAAGTGTAAGTGTTAGCTAAAAGCCGACTTCTTCTGTCTCTCATTGCCATTAGCAGCCATTGTTTACCTCCAAGGTAGTGCCTGGTGAGATTTCTCTTGTGCGTGATTAAACAATAAAAATTTTGTTCAAAACGTCGTTGATTGATGAAATAAACCAACGAAAGACGCCAGATGTTTTGTAAAAGCAGAACGAAAGAACGCCAGATGTTTCTAAAGCAAAACGAAGAGACGCCAGCTGCTTAACGAAAGACGCCAGATTTTCCTAAAGTAATGGTTTTCTAAACAATGAAAATTCACAGCGTACATGTAAAATTAAAGTGAGCTGCAAGTCGTCATAACTCATCGAACCTTTAGTATAAACGCGCCCGATCTCACGTCGGTGATGATGTACTGGGCAGAATTCACGGAAGATTCACGGTTTACCGATGAACCTCCGCAGCTTCGCCCACTCATCATCATTCACTCCGTGGATATGCTGTGATTTTTTTGTTAACGTCACTTCGCACGGGAGACCAGTGATGTCATCACATTATGATGGCTGTTTGCTTCACTCGTGTTGACTCAGCCGAAGACGACAGTCACTTTTAGCGTTTGATGATGCATGTAGGGTTTTCCCGTAAAGAAATGACAGCAAATCAGACTACTGCATACTCTACTACAGAAGATAGGACAATGTTCTCTGTGTACTCGCGGACAACTTTTCATGGCAATGAAGGGAAGGACACGGGGGCGGAGCGTCTGCACGCTTATAAGCGCCGGCCGTCTCTGAGTCCGTCCAGCGGTAAAGGGTGTGTATATAACGCTCGCCGTTGGCTACGTGGAGGATCTGCGTTTCGTGGCGTAGCGGTTAGCGCCACACGCTGCGGCGCAAAGTCCCTGATTCGATTCCGCGCTTCGGAAACATTTTTTTGAATTATTTTTCTTTGGGGGTTTTATATATATATACATACTTATACATATACGGTGCATGACGGCGACGGCAAAATCCAGCCGAGACTGTCCATATAATTGCTATCGCAATAAAAATCAATCCACACCAACTTGCCCAAGCGTCAACCCTTGCAAATGAAGGCGAGCGTAGAACAATTTCGTGGACAATGAAATACCGGGCGAACGGGTGCTGGGGCTGGAACTACTACAAGCACTCCAATCCCGATAATAATTAATGATTCACTAAGGTGAAAGCTTTAGATGCTTCATCAAACACGAAAATTTCCGTCGAAGTCTGCGTCCCGCGTCAGCGGTGTCCAATGGCGTCGGGGACAAGTTATGCAAAAAAGCATCACGTGATGACGTCAACGTATGACGCAATAATCACACGACAGATGGCCGAAATTTGTGGTGGCATTATTGCGTTACTGTGACGTCACGTGGTGTAACGTCACATGATGACGTCATCACATGACATTTTACCCTGGACAAAGCTGAGCCGATCACGCAGGCAGTGCAAAACTACGTTAGGCGCTGAAAGCTTTTTGAAGGTCGCCGGGCAGGATCAGTACATCGACTAAGAAAAAAAGACGATGGCTTTCGCCTTCGAGTCGTCTTCGGTGAATGCATAGGGACACTGAGAGATTATGTATTTGTGTATTTAATAAACGAAAGTGTTTCACGCCAGGTTGCACTAAGACTTCAGGGACGTATTTCACTCGCGGAAATGACGTTGAAAGATTGCGCGCGACATAATGGCAAAGAAAAATTTAAAAAGCGCCAGGAACGGGAGTTGAACCCACGACATCTCGGTCAGCGACAACACGTGCGGGGCACGCTATCCACTGCACCACGATCGCTTTCATTTTTTAGATGCGAATATCTTAAGGCGGAGCTCAATCCGGTGGTGGTGGTGGTGGTGGTGGTGTGCGGCGTGACCACCCTTACTGCGCATGCGCATACCCTCTCCACACACACCCTCTCCACTCACCCTCTCCCCTACCCCTCTCCACTTCCCCTCTCCCATTCTCCTCTCCACTACCCCTCTCCCCTCCCCCTTTCCACTCTTCCTCTGAAACGCGGGCTAGACATGCCGAAATTCTCTCCTGCGCAACGCCGCGGTGAGCTCGAGAGCATGCGCGTCCCCTCCCCATCTCTCTCCTCTCCTACGCTGCCCCCCTCTCGCCCGCCTGTCGACCGCGTTCCCCGCTCGCCCTGTGAGAATTAACGGCCAGGCTAGATGGAAGATACGACGTGCGTAGCGTCCCTCTTCGCGTTCCACGACGCGAGGTCGGTAGCATGCCCAACGATCGCCAACGGAACGCGATCGTGCAAGTGCTCCAGCTTCGCATCGCCTCATGGTTCCCTTTAGCGGGAGATGGTGTAATTTTTCGTTATTGCCTCGCACATGTATATTCACACACTAATCGTAAACCAGGGAACAGCACAATGACACACCATCAGCTGTTCGCTGACTGCATGTTAAACTTTGGCGCGTGTAACGATTCCACTCTGGAGACCCACTTCGGTACATTCATCTGCACTTTGCGTATTTCTACAAAACGTGGCACACCTTCCAAAAGTAATCGGGAAGAGGTCTAACTTCCACATCGACATTGTTAAAGGCCGTTCAGGTTTGGCATACACTGTACAGGCCCAGGAGCAAAATAAGGTCGTAAGGTACGCCATCTTCATTTTCAACGGAAAGAAACGATCACACACTCTGGAGGTTTTATAAACGCGAATTTTATAGCTCACTTTCCTCTCACAGTGCTCGGTCTCCGAGGTGGTGTCGCCGTCTGGGAGTGGTAATGTGAATGTAATACATTATGACCACGGCTTCGGCGATTAGTTCCTGCAATGCCTCATTGCTACGCGTCCATCCCAATCGGCGCGTTTAAAATAGAAGTGCAATTTCGTCAGCGGCTTTACACACCGTGGTGACTTTAGCCCAAGTCTCGGCTGTAACTCCGCGTTGCCCGCTTACTTTCGCCACGAGAACAGACGCGGCCGGGCTAAGGGTCAGGCATAACGAGCGTTGCATTTTCCTCTAGTCCCGCCGTGGTGTGCAGTAACTATTTATTATGCGCCGGGATGGCAGCCTTACCTAAAGTTTTGCGTCTAATCAGCGACGCTCTTCTGGCTGTCACACGCCTTCTCTGAGTAAGCTCTCACCGTTACACCGTTAACTACTACAGCTACCACAAATCATTGTTTCATCATTGATCATGGACGTTAGTCGTCGCGATGGAGATGTGCCACCAAACGTGAACGTGGGTGCATCCACGTTAAACGGTGCTATAGATGCAAAACATCAATATTATTTGTGCAAGCTCTTTTATATCAATGTACAGTAAACCTTCAACTACTTCTGTAAAGACACGTTTTACTTCCTTGTAATACCGATTCCTATGATGGGGGGATTAACCATGTGTTTATTTATTTATTTCCTTATTCATTTAATCAATTTATTTATTTGTGTTTGTTTGAGGTTATAACAAGCGTTCATACTGAGTGGCTCACAAGTAGCTATCAGAAATTTCACGAAAGGGTGGATTTCACAACAAGCCCTCACAATCATCGTTAACAACAATGAATTAATCAAAATAGATGAACTGAAATAAGTAATCCGGTTCCTGACGCACAGAGGTGCCGATACCTCTAAGCCGATCGAGATGGCTCACGAGTTTTCCGAGAATTAAACCACAGCGCAACCCGAACGGACATCTCAGTGACGGATATCTCTGGCGCCGCCAAGATACCACTAAAAGATACAGGCTACACAGAACACACACAAGACTGCAGAGAGGGAAGGGGCGTCTTCCCCGCGCAGCAACCGTGTTTACTAAGGAAATAAGTGGCTGAATAGTGATGGTTACAGTAAACATCCACCCAAACCCTGCACACCTCCACAGGAGCTACCCACACTTATACGGTTATCCCCGGAGAACAAATGCGAACTGTGCAAAAGAGAAAATGCTTATTGTAAACATATACTGTCGTAATGTCCCAAGATAAAAAGAAGGTCTCCTGAGGCCCTTCGGCAGCCGTGGTGGGTAGCGATGCTCAGCATGGAGGTCGAACCCCGAATATGGGCTATCCAGCAGGCCAGGGAGGCTATAGGGAGACAAGGTCTCCTCGCTTCTACCCTTGCGGTCTAGCACGAACCACAAACCCGCCAGATCGTGTAATAAAATTTACTCACTAGCTCACTTACCTTATTTATTTATTTATTTATTTATTTATTTTCTTATGCCCGAGCCCTAAATCTGCATTGTAGGATTTGAAGATACCTACTCAACTATGGAATTGCTTTTGTCTTAGGAGCGATTGTGCGCAATCAGTGACGAGTAACTATGTTGTGTGATTTGTAAAATGACTTAAATGATTTAGGTTATGTTGTTTCTTACCATGGAAGAGGTCTCTGTGACTGTCTGTAAAGCTATCGCAGTAGAATGCCAGAAACACCAATTTAGCACGAAAGGACAATCATTAAAGCCTATTATGAAAGAGACGTATGCAGCTGTCCAAAGGCAAATATCAGAGAGACGCTTGTCTTAAAAACTTGTTTACAACGAAAGGTTGTAAACAGGACCGGCTGGTCCAATTAATATTATTGATTAATCGATTGGTTTTTATATACTGCAGCCGTAATTGTGTGCTGTAGCTTGTGAAATATGCACTCAACTATGGGACTCCTTTCTTTCGTAAGAGTGATTGAGCACAATCAGTCACGAGTGGCTAGCTAGTTTGGTTTGAAGAAAAGAACTACATGATTTACTTGTACCTTACCGTGTAAGCGCTGTATGCACGTGTGCGTGAAGCTATCGCAGTCAAAGGAAGCACGGCAGTATAATGATGTAGAGTACCCTACCTTTAGGGCCGAAGCTCCTTAAGGCGGCACCCGTTCGTCCCTCGTAGTCGTCGTGGTCGTAGTAGTGAGTAACAAGTCTTACGCTTTGACCTCCAAGCTGAACCTATTAGCTGAACTAATAGCTGAACCTATTAGCTGAACTAATAAAAGCGCGCAGGAGTTCCTGCGCGGAAAACGGCCGTCGGCCCCGAATGATCGCACACCCTGTCCGCGGAAACCTGAATGAACAGCGCGCCTTAAGGCGCGTGCTACTGCGCATGCAAGCGTCACATGACAGTAAGTTTCAACCGTAGTGCAGTTGGGGCACGTGGAGACGCGCGCCGCTTGCCAACCCTGCAACCGATCTCGAGCGGAGAGTAAGCCCCAGCCCAACCGCCAAACAAAATCACGGAGATGGCCTGGCTACGCCGCTACAGTTATTCGTTTCATGGGCGGTTCATTATAGATTGACGGTGCTGGGGAAGCACGGGCAGCAGAAAGGTGACCATTGTGTCCACCACATTAGCTTCGGTGCCCTCTATCTCTGGGCACGTACCCTCTAGATTCGGGGAAATGCCAGAAGTGCTCGATGCAAAAATGGTAGTAGAGATCACTGGGGATTGCGGTTTATAAGGTTAGCCGGCATCAAGACACGTAGTAATCGCCCAAGCTGGTAACAAGCCACGGTCTGTGCGAGCGTACCGTCACTACTTAGTATTCGCAATAGAGTGCTCAGCCACAAGATAGAAGCGGTGGAAGAAACATCAGGGAACACAAAGCCGCCACGGTCTCGCGGTTGAGCTAACGTCGGACGAGATAATAATTCTGTGCCACCAGCCAAGAAAAACGAATTGATGCAACTGTGTACTTTTCTTGAGTCGCGGAGTGGGGGTTTTACAGTATGGCAAAGGTACCAAAATATTCCTAGATAAATCGGTTGCGATACATACCGGCGTTGCAAGAGCAGAAATCCGAATGTTTGGCAAGTGTGACATCATTTTCGAGAGTTTGTAGAACGAATGACCAGGTGTTGTCATGTAGACCGAATGCATTGAAAGTGACGCCGATGATCGTAGTGGTATTCTGAAGGCGACGTGATACCGACATGAGCACTGGGATTCACAGTAAAGAAATCTTCGCTTTTAAAAAATTGAACCTTGCACCTGGGATCATTCCGAAATGATGCAAAGTATAAAGGGCATCCTCCAGCGAGTGTTCATTATGGACATATCGGGAAATATCATCAGTATAAGCAGCCACTTTTACTTGCGTATGACCAGGTAGGGGTAAGCGTCGAATCTGTGGGTCACGTTCTAAGGCCCTTAAGAAGGGTTATAATGGAAGGAGAAATAGAACTGACGGATAGAACAGGCCTGAGGAACCCCTAGCGTGACTTGAAAGGGGTGAATCTCACAGGAATTTAGGTAAAGGGCAGTTTCTGAATTGGTATACATGTCTTGAATGAGGTGAATGAATTTGTCCGGGAAACCGAATGCATTTAGTGAATAGTCATGCTCAATGAAATCAAAGGCCTTTTCCTTATCTAAAGAAACCAGCAGCCATTGGGCACATCGGCCAGTGGTGTACTGGACAATGTCGCGCGTTAATTATGTATGGGTGTGAATTTCTCGCCCAGGAATGGAACGAAACTGGTGGGGAGCGAATATTGATGGAAGAGACGGAGTGATTCGGCGCTCCAGGATGTTGGCCAAGAGTTTGTAATGTACGTTAAAGGGACCCTCTAACACTTTTCCAGACCTCGTTGTTTAACATTTTTTACCTTCGGGTTGCGTAGACTGAAGGCTGAAGAGATTAGTGCAGCAAGAACGGCAGCGATAGCAGCACGCAGTCCGAAGTTATTCAGCCTAGAACACTGAAAATACAATAAAAGTGCAGGCCTACCCTCAACTCGACATTCGCGGGGTCACCTGACCAGGTTTCACTCACCCTGTGACGTCTGATGGCGCCCCAATGAAATTAACTGAAAGATCCTACGTACGGGAAGCTTGCATACAATGTTGCCCGTTCTTTCCAACGTAATGATGACGCCGTTGCGGTAGTAACAAACAATCTCCTGCATTAAGAGTGAACTGCACGTGCGACACGAGGCAGATCGCGAACGCCTCTATCATGTTTTGTAATTTCAGTCATCTTTCTTGTTGCGACGGCGTCTATATCAACGCTCTTACATTTTTTCCCTTCAGTTTCTTCAAACAACGGCGCCTGGAGCGTCCACAGCGTAAAGTCCCTCAGGGACTTTACCACAGCGCGTTTCCTCCAGCGCCGTGGCGTTCGGCGCATTCTTTGCCGGGCGCTGCAGTTTTAAAGCTGGAAAAGTCTAAGATCGTTCGCCTTCAGGGTCTTCAGTGAAAAAGCATGCTAAAGAAAAACTAAACCGAATAATAACCCCTATGCGATGCAACGCCTTTATTACTTCCAACGTTACATTTATCCAATCATAGGCCAGCGCTCATTTTCGTCATTTCCGCCCGCAATAGTTCTCGCGAGCGCCACTACGCGTTCATGCGGTCTGAAGCGATGTAGGCGCTTCAAAAAAAGCGTTGGAGGGCCCCTTTAAAGGGACCCTCCAACACTTTTTTTCATCGCTGCTGACCGCATCAACGCGTAGTGGCGCTCGCCAGAACTATTGCGGGCGGAAATGACGAAGATGAGCGCTGGCCTATGATTGGATAAATGTAACGTTAGAAGTAATAGCGGCGTTGCATCACAAAAGGGGTAGTTGCTGGGTTTAGTTTTTCTTAAGCATGCTTTTTTCACTGAACACCAACTAGACAGACGATCTTAGACATTTCAGCTTTAAAACTGCAGCGCCCGGCAAAGAATGCGCCGAACGCCACGGCGCTGGAGGGAAACGCGCTCGGGACGCTCCAGGCGCCGTTGTTTGTAGAAACTGAAGGGGAAAAATCTAAGAGCGTTGATACAGACGCCGTCGCGACAAGAAACACGACTAAAACAAGAAATGTAAACATTTCGACAGAAGTCTCTCTGGCTGGGTGGAAGAATTAAGAAGTTGAAATACCTCCAGCCACAAATTCTTGGAGGAAACCCGACGTTTCGAGACCGGCTTGGTCTCTTCTTCAGGGGTGACTGTGCTGATCAGGGGGGCTTCGTCGCAGCTTGTTTTTGGCTCCGCCTTTCTCTTTCCCTCACGTTCCGGATGCCGTGCACGTGGATCGGAGGCATTGTTCCGAGGGACCGGTTCACATTCGCAGGTGTGTTCTGGATGTGCCACGACTCGAGTAAGAGCCTCCTTCCCGGATTCCTTTCCGTTTCTATGATGGAAGCGCCCTCGAAGTCGATTTTTGTGGTCGTGCTTCTCGCATTGCTCTGCAAGGGCACTGCGTTGTATTTCCATCTTTCGGACGTCGTTTTTGTGTTGGCGCATTCTTTCCGGGAAGCACTTACTCTCGCCTATGTAGCTCGCTGGACAGTCAGCACATGACACTTTGTAGACCACGCCCTGGTGTTGCTTCCGGGATGGTCGATCTTTCGGCCGCGGTAGTAAGCGAGCGAGCGTTGAGGCCGGCTTGTGAACCACCTCTAAGAATTTGTGGCTGGAGATATTTCAACTTCTTAACTAAAACAAGAAAACATGATAGAGGCGTTCACGATCTGCCTCGTTTCGGACGCGCAGTTCACTCTTAATGCACCACATTGTTTGTTACTATCGCAACGGCGTCATCAATACGTTGGAAAGAACGGCCAACATTGTATGCAAGCTTCCCGTACGTAGGATCGTTCAGTTCATTTCATTGGGGTGCCATGAGACGTCACAGGGCGAGTGAAACGTGGTCAGGTGACCCCGCGAGAATCGAGTTGAGGGTAGGCCTCCATTTTATTGTATTTTGAGTGTTTTAGGCTGAATAACTTCAGACTGCGTGCCCCTACCGCTGCCGTTCTTGCTGCACTAATCTCTTCAGCCTCCAGTTTACGCAACCCGAAAGTAAAAACTGTAAAACAATGAGGTCAGAAAAAGTGTTAGAGGGTCCCTTTAAGAAGGGTAATAGGGCGCCAATCTTCTGGTCGTGTGTACAATGGGTCTTTCTTGGGAACCAGTGTATTAATGCCTCTATAGAAACAGTTCGGAAGGTAAAATCTTGAAAATATTTACGAATGACGCCTGACATAAATGGGCCAGCGATAGGCCAGAACTGTACGTAAAACTCAGGAGGAAGTCCGTCAGGCCCGGGGGCCTAACCCTTTTTCATTGCGTCTAACGCGCCCTTTATTTCATCATCCAATGGCGGCGATAGGTGAACGTCGTATTCATTGCTGGTGTCGTGTGGTAAATATTTCAGCAGGGGATGCGCAGAAGCAGCTGCCGGATAACTGACACTAGCAAAAGATTGAGCCATTGACTGAAAGTGTTTAGTCAACGCTGAAAGTCGCGTAAACTAGCAGCAGGTGTAGCGGTAGGGTTTGCTGAATGGGCAGGCGAGCTTGGCCGACGTAGGAAAGCTCGGCGTGCATACCTGAGCACCTCAGGGTGCCCACACGGCCCAAGTCTACAGCGCCAGGCCCCAGCCGAGAGCAAAGAAGCGCGCATGGTACGTTGGCATTGTTAAACGAGCTGATCCACAGGTCAATAGCCGCGTTAAGACTGAGGGACAGTTCGGACTGTTCGCAACAGGAGTTGCCGTGTCACAAAACCTGCCCAAGCATAATCCCTCTTCGAATGACTCGGATATGCTTTTGAGAAAGAAGGGCTTTTGTTTTGGTTACCATACGGTTGCAGCTTTGACGCGTCCGATGGCTTGAGAGTCGTCGTCTGAGATGAAGCGCTGCGCGATTCGGGAACGGTTAAACGCTGCTGGCCCACAAGTCGATAGTCGCGACGAATGTGCTGGCGACGAACTTTTCAAGTCACCAGGAACCCCCCTTGCGAGGCTCCAGGAAATACGGGAGTCCGGCATAGTGTTGCCTCATTCAGAAGGATTATGTGCTCTCAGCCTGACAGACTGGAATGCCTGCTTGGCGGCTACTCTGTTTTGCTTGCTTTCAGTGCCTTACGAGGTCACAGGGCCGGACCTTGTCCTTACATTCGGCTCTAAGTACGCATCATTCTGCTTCCGAATTATGGACCTTGTTTTTTAGGGCAATCAAGGTTACGCACCCCCTATCTAGGAGGCACTGCTGTCTTTTCCTTGAGCTGGAAGGAGTGTTTGAGCTATCTCAGGGATGTTCCGAGGCCATTGCGTGCCGCCGGCAAAACTCTGATGGGCAAAATTTACCATGTCGCAAAAGGTGAGCCGTGTTGTTTGGACCACGATGTTGGGCAAGATAGCAGAAACGCTGCTGGTCTCACCCGTGCCTATCCACTTTAACACCAAAGTAACTTTACATACCTTGTTTTTGCGTTTTGTGTCCATAACATGCATTTAGCCTATTTTATAAATCACATCCTCTAGGTTTTGTACCGCCCGTAGCACCTGCGTGACTTAGTCGATATGGCTTTCTCTGGAAATAATACAAAAACGTAAGGCTATTGATTTTGTTCATGTTTAGTGGGTTTGTGTTGCTTATGGCTTTTGTTATTTGATCCGTGACTTTCCCGAGTGAGCGCGCAAGTGTAATTTTCGAGGAAGTTGTGATTAGAGAATGTAGCCTGACATTTGTGAATATCAGTTGGGTGCTCTTCTGTTTGCTGTGGCTTGAGTTTGGCTGGTTCATTTCCGGCACTTGCAAGTCGTTTCTCAGTCCCAAAGTTGGGGCTCAGCCTACGTGAGAACCAAAACAAGGGAGCAGGTCAGCGGCCTCTCCGGGGTGCTTTGGTGCTGCATCCCCTTCGAGACCTCGTGGAGTGGCGGCTGGGCTGTTATGATCGGACTTCACGGCTTGGCGCCGCGGGATCGTGGGAATGATTTGACGGCCTCTGCCCTGCTTTCTACATCGTCAACGTTCCCCGAAGAGCACCTGATACGGCGACAACACGGCGTGGTGTCCTGAACCCTTTGAAGCTGTCAGTTCCCCACGTCAATTGCCTTGGACACACCCGGCCGAGTTTGAGGGTTTTATGGCCTGGAATTGAGCTGTTTGCCATCATGGCTGCTCTGATAAGGCTGTCACTTGTCTACTACTTTGTTCAGCATTCTGCGAGATGCACCGCACAATTAGCCAAGCGCCTGAGATTCCTAATCGGGAACACCTGTCACACTCCGCGTTGCCTTTATGGTTTAGTGACCTGGCCAGGAGCTGCAGAGCCGCACCGCTATCGAGGCAACATAAGACTGCACCTGACAACACGGCCAGTTTTCAGGAATTAGCGCCGCCGCGATCCATTCACTGTGTGTATGGTGCCCTATTGTGTCTTCTGGTCACCTCCCGGGCGTCGTCCGTCGAGCCGGGCGCGCCGCTTCTCTCTTGCTTGGGGTGGGAAGGAGGCGGTGCTTGACCTTTCCCCTTTGGGGGGCGGAGATGAAGACAACTTGTTGATTGGAGTGTCCTGAACTCAATGGTTTTCTCCAACAGGGAACCTTGGGAAGACCGAGGCTTTATAGCGGGAGCGTCGAGAAGCTCCGCAAACACGCAACCAAACAGTCCTGTAAATAAACGTTCTTGCAATCAGCTCCAGCTCCTCAGCTCTACTTCTCCCTAAGGCCTGGCTGGTCCCGGTCCGATGCGCAACGCCCGACCACAGCAACGGTTAGTTTTCATGCTTCGGTGGTAGCATGTTGCACTGGTGGTCGCGTGCTGCAGTGTCAACTTGGTCGTCGTGTGAGGTATACCTTGTCTTTGCGAGGCAGCCATGTGAGGCGCTTCGGCTTTTCATAAACGTACCATGACAGCAAGAGGAAACGTTGTGGCAGTGCGCCTCGTGGAATAACCCTAAGATGAGGCAGCTTGCATAGTGCGACGTAGTAGCGTAGGCTTCCGGGCGCCCCCTCGAGTGCACAGCAAATGCTACTGTCGCGAGTAAACAAAAGGCTGCGAAAAAAGCTCACTATACGCTTTCATGGCTTCCTTAGACAATAATAAATTTCGCATGTTGCCATTCATCTACTATGCAATTCTTTTTCGCAATTTACCAGCGCGCACGCAGTAGTTTTCAACCGAGCAACCCTGACACTTTGTCGCGAACATGTGCGTGCTCTCGTCGCGATGCGACAGCGCGACGAAGCCCGTTTGTCGCTGTCGCTCGTCGCCGTCGCTCAAAATTCGCGTGCACGCGGTTGGGCCTTCATGACAGCTTTGCGGCACATGTTTTCACGGACCACGATCTAGATCTGTTCCCGATCGCCTGCGCGTGCAACTCCATGCATGAGTAAGACATGTTGCTGGGCGAGTTCTTTAGAATCGACGGAGCACATTTTAGCTCAAACTATGGAAGAAAGGCACGAGTAAAAAGTAGGAGAAAGCAGACCTTTCTGACCCCTACCTTCCTGCTTTCTGCTACTTTTTACTCATGCCTTTCTTTCATATTTTGCGCTAAAACGCACCCCTTCAACACCACGAATGCTCATTTCACTAGTAGGCGTATGTTTCCTGCAGTCTATGCAGCCGTAGGAATCTACGAACCTCACTTGCAAACGTTAACATATTTGTAATGTTGTCAGTGCTCTCATTGTCAAACGTTGTCATAACTATCAATGTTTCGCTTGAAGGGCAAGACTTCCAATTTTTTTAGAACCCTGCATATTTGTAGACGTTTCAACGCGCTATTTCAGCAATAATTTAACTGAAGTCATCGCATAATTCGTGTCTACTTCCGCATTATACGATCGCATTCTTTATATTTTCAACCGATAGTTTTCGGTATATCATTTTATGCACACAACCTTCAAACCAGCAAACTGTATCTTGGTCGTAGCCACTACAGCTTTCTTTTTAAAAATCACGCTTTATATGCATGTTCATGACTGACTCCCTCGGAGCAAGGGAGTCATATATTTATGGAAGAATGCCTACCAGAGTATTGTGGTTACCTTTAGGGAAAAAAAAGGTGACCATCGGCTGCCACAAAGAGAGTCAGGTAGACATGACTCCCTTTTTTGAAGAGTGTGCTCGACCTTTCGTCGTTTCATGCTGACTTAAACTTTCGTTGTTTCAACCACGCTTGTATCTTTTCGCAGTTGGCTAAAACATAGCAGCATGCGACGACAAAAGAATTGGTGATCACAAGCAACCTGTAATGCGCTAGTGAGAGTTTGATTTAGACTGATCTATGAAGAGATCCTTCGGAGGAATTATTTCAAACCTCTTCGCTAATTTCCGAGTGCAATAAGACCTCTGATTTCCATCACACAGCTGAATTCGTGGGCTTTCGCGTTGATACTGATATTAATCACATATTTACTCTAACCTTCTATTTCATTGTGTTTCTTTACTGCAGGGTTTCGTTTCACTTTTACTGTCACAGGGTTGTGCCAGCTCGGACACGAGAACGTATTATGAATTGCTGGCGCAGCAGCGCACGCAAGAGAGAAAGAAAAGAGAGTGAGGAGGGAGCCAGCGGCGCTAAGTGGCGCCCGCCGGGAGCGCTTGCGCGTTATTGGTTTTTCTTTTGACGTCACGTGACTGGGCTCGCGCACGCGTTTTCGAACGCACGCTCGCCCACCGCCACGCCGCATATCCGCGAGTACAGGGCGTGTGCGAGTGGGTTTCGACAGCGTGATAGTTTCGATGAGCAATTTGGTTCCGACTGTTAACGTGAAGTGCCAGCGCGCCCGCTAGTGCGCGTACGGCGACGCGCACGAGTGGTTCGCCAGGAACATGTGAGACAAATACTACGGCATGGATCGCCGTCAGGGAAACCCGAAATCCAAAAGCGCGTCCAAAATCTTTGCCATGTTAGCTTGATATTTAGTGGAATCACGTAGATTTGGGCATGTTCGTGTTCCATTGCTGTTTCTAGCGCACACACGAGACAACAACAACTAACACCAAGGAATACAGGCGCTAAATTCCAACAGATTTATTTTGAAAGCTTCGCACTCATATATATGGGACTGGTGAAAAGCCCGCACGACTGCATTTGTCACATTTCACGTCGGAAACGATGAACGCTGCAAAGTGAAAGCCGGCTTTAAAGGAAAAAGTTAAGAGAAGATATTTACTGCTCTTTCCGCCATGTCGTTCATGGATTGTCATTAAGACGACTGATTTCTTTTTTTGTTAGACCAACTGATGTTGGGCTCACGAACGTGTCGCCCA
The DNA here is from genome assembly GCF_013339695.2 of Rhipicephalus sanguineus. NCBI lineage: Eukaryota > Metazoa > Arthropoda > Arachnida > Ixodida > Ixodidae > Rhipicephalus > Rhipicephalus sanguineus. Next base: position 94,556,209 of record NC_051185.1, on the reverse strand, counting down.
TTTAGCGATATTCACATCTTGTATTACCCCACGTGTCATTTGCTTGGCGCTCTTTGCCACGACGTAGCATTCGCAATACTGGGGCATTGCACCCACAGTTTTTGCAGTGGAGGCTAAGATGGCCCGCATCGCGCCATTGCGCACATTGTTGGCGTGCTCCCACAAGCTGATACTTTGACTTTGACTTTCGTTGATACTTTGACCAGGCTGGATAGTGTTTGCTTCCTCCCGCACGTTAGTGGTAGAGCATGCACCACATTGGTGGTGCACTCAACAAAGCTATGTCTGTTCGTTGTCGTACACCCAGCTTGCTTGGCTTTCCGGTAGCTGGCTTTGCACAGACTGGATAGTCTGTTTGGCGCTGTGAACACGACCTTGACGTTAGCGGTGCTTCCAATCTTCTTAAGCCTTAGTGATACACCGTTTACATAAGATACCACAGCTTACTTTTCTTTTAGGGGCGAAGCTCCTTAAGGCGGCACCCGTTCGTCCCTCGTAGTCGTCATCGTCGTAGTAGTCCGTAACAAGTCTTACGCTTTGACCTCCAAGGTGGTGCCGGTGGGAGATTTCTCCTTGTGCGTTGTTGAACAATAAAAAATTCGCAGCGTGCGCGTTAACTAAAAGCCGAATTCTTCTGTCTCTCATTCCCCATTAGCAGCCATTGTTTACCTCCAAGGTAGTGCCTGGTGAGATTTCTCCTGTGCGTGATTAAACAATAAAAATTTTGTTCAAAACGCCGTTGATTGATGAAATAAACCAACGAAAGACACGCCAGATGTTATGTAAAAGCAGAACGAAAGAACGCCAGATGTTTTTCTTAAAGTGTAGTAGTAGTATATTGTATGTAGCCACCTCGCCCGATCGTCAACGGGCGAGGTGGACCGGCAACGGCGCGAGGACCCTGCCGTACGAGAGTTAAATCACACTAAAAGACATACTTTGCTGGCGATACACTCTAGTGAGCTTTCAACTTTTCGTCTTAATGTACATGATAAAGAAATTATTTCTACGAAAAACGCAAGGCACACCTTGAGCAATATATTTGGTTTTGGGACGCTAAATGGAACCATGAGGCGATGCGAAGCCGGAGCACTTGCACGATCGCGTTCCGTTGGCTTTCGTTGGGCATGCTACCGACCTCGCGTCGTGGAACGCGCGTCCTGTCTTCCCTCTAGCCTTGCCTTTAATTCGCACAGGGCGAGCGGGGAATGCGGTCGCTCTTGGCGCTCTTTCGCTCGGGAGCGGACTTCTTCCTTGCATTTCACCGATCAGAAGTGATAATGAAGGGACCACGTAAATCAACAGTACAATAAAAGTTTGATGTTTAATATATACACGATGTTTCACACTCTTTATATTATGTACTGGGCGCATTTCACGGAAGAGTTTCACGGTTTACAGATGATTCCCTCCGTAGCTTCGCCCCACTCATCATCATTCACCCCGTGGATATGCTGTGATTTTTTTCCCCCACCTTTTCTGGCACTTTTGTCAGTGGGTTCCGGCGGCCACGTTTGAAGGTTTTAAGTCCTTCGGCCACTGAAGTGATCATGGCATTTTTCAAGTGCTCGGCCTGAGCGCGAAACTGCTGTGACACTTAGATAGAAGGAGCGGCGAAGCGCGTTGGCTAAGTTAGCTTCCCTGTACCCGTCATTACGAGCTTAGAATGACGCGACGAATATGGCAGAAATGGCTTATTCTCTCCACTCATACGATCAACACACATGGTTACCGCTAAACACATCCGTGTGCCCCGATATCTGAGGCTGTTGATTCCCGGTGTTTCATGGGTGATAAGGAGAGTACGAAGGCACTTTGTAAAAGCACCTAGTAGCTGAGACACACCATCATAAAATCTGTTTGTATCCAGGAAAACAAGGCAATCGTCAACGTACCGGTACACATCCTTGGAATTTGAACTGATAGGTTGGCTTCAGAGTTTTCTCTTTAGGTGGGCAAGATACAGACCTCCAAGGATGGGCGCAATGCATGAACCAGTGCGAATTCCTTATTTTTGAAGAAAAATGTTTCAGTCACACTGAGAAATAAAAGACATGGCTGATCCCACCGCCATGGGAATCTGTATAACACGAAAGTGAAACGTATCTACACAGAAGTAGTGCTTATTCTGTAATGACATATGACAGCTTGTACAATGTTTATTGGTGTTTAACAGCTATAGCACCGATTGGCGTGGATGCACCCAGGTTGACGCCTAGCTCGTAGAGGTTCTTAGCCTGAGCCGCAAACGTGTGCGTCCTGCGGGCCTCTGTTTCGCTCCACTAAGGCACAACATTCGCCCGTCGAAATCGTGTCCTTTCTGCAACACGTATTGCAGCAGTTTTGTTAGTCGGTGCTCTCGCAGTCGATGTAGTCGGCGGTGGAGAAATCCGGTTGATGTATGTGGAAGCTGCACTACTCCGCTGAGCCGGCGCACGCTCACGCGAAGCGAAAGGCAGAGAACCTAACTGTGTCTAGGGTGCCTCGGCAAGGCCAGCGCGGCCAGTGTTCCTCGCTGGTATCGAGATGCCTTAACCATGGCCTCCGATATCGCACGCAATCTCGGAGTAAGCGCTAGTGAGTGTCGATCGTGACGCATTATTTCTTTTCACCTCTCACAGACGGCGGCAGCCGCTCCGCCCCGCCTATCTACATCGCCAACAGAGAGATCCGTGCGAGAGAAAATGTGTGAAAGATATGAGGCGCGTTCGTGGGGTGACCAGCATCTGTCAAGCTAGCTTAGTTGGTTTAGCGTCGAGTGCTTACCGCCTCGGCAGCAGCGTCGTGGGTTCGATTCTCAGCGACATATCATTTTCTTTGTTTCTTCCTTTCTCACCCTTTGGCGTCCATTTTATGAACGTGATATCAGCTAAAGGAAGTAGTTGGTGGACCCCGGCATAAGACGCTTTCGTGTTAATATGGCGTGGAAATGGAAAGAAACTCACGAAACCCTTGCAAAGATACTCCGACGGTATTTATCAAATTCAGTTCATCATGAATGTCCATGTATTCTTGAACGCATGAAAGCAGCTCATTATAGGTTAAGTAATAATACACATCTGTGACGTCGATCAAGAAAGCACGGAAGTTATTGCAAGACTGTTTCACGATAACTGATCACCTGCTAAGAATTCTTCGTCAAAAACAGATTATTTATGCTCAGTGACTTCAACTTGTCTAGAATGTAAAGGCCAACAGACTTTTGCCGTGTACCTGATTCTCACACGATGATACGCAACGGCCATTATGACTTATGGGTTTTCACTTAAAAGAACACTTAAAGAACGAATGCTCTTTTACTGCCGATATCACGAGCGATTTTGCTTTAGTTTAGCTTTTGACACAATCTTTTGTTCCGGTCTTTACTTTCTTGAGTGAAACATCATTTTTACTTAAGAATGCACATCCAATAGCTGCACTGGCAACCGCAGGCGGCCAAAATTTCCGGAACACGCCACTACGGCGTCTCTCATAATCATATCGTCATCATCATTTATTGACCCTTAAAGGCCCTTTTCAGGGTATTACATAAGGATGGGGGGGGGGAATCATGAATAACAGCATGGTCATTGCACATGTGGGCAGGTGGACGCGGAGGCACTTCACGTTGACAGTCGGAACCACATTGCTCATCGAAACTATCACCCTATTGAAACCAACTCACACGCGCCCTCGGTGCGCGGATCTGTGGCGTCGAGGGGGCGAGCGTGCGTTCGAAAACGCGCGTGGGCTCAGTCACGTGACCTAAAAAGAACCAATAGCGGGCAAGAGCTCCCGGCGGCCACCATTGGCGCCCTCCTTCCTCTCTCTTTTTTCTCACTCGCGCGCGCTGCGGCGCCAGCACTTCATAATAGGCGACCCGGGAGTGCAGCTCGCTCTCTTGTATCAAGTCCTGCGGACAGCCAAGGCCAGTGGAACCCTGGACGTAGGACCCCAGGCGTAGAGGATCTAAGATCCCCCTTTGCTTTGAAGAAAGTTCCACTCGCTCTTTTTCTCACTCTCACAGGGTCTCTGTTGGAGCTTGCGTCTGATCTTCCACACTGTCCGTGACAAAAAACGCCCATTAGCAAGTCTTCTGTCTTATTTGTAAGGCAGTTGTTAACTTTTTAGGCGTCATCATTAGGCTAAATAAAGACTTTAAGATTTAATTTCTAATTCCTAGTTTATAGTTCGGTGCTTCTTTCGCTGATGTCTTCTCTTGACTTTCCAAAATGGTGTTGGCTTGAACTTTAGCCTCCTAGTTTACAAACAAAAGATAGTGAAACTTGTGTCACTCTTGTCAGTGAACCGGGTGACCTTACTTGAGAAACTTCGATGCGTTGGCTCCATTCGCAGTGCGGTCCTGTGACAGGAGCGGCCACAAGTGGGAAGGCCGCAACACAATACAGTGACAGCTTAGCACACTAACCTAGTGCAGGTCGTAATACTTTGAATAATTTTACTTATTTACGGCCACGGCGGCCGCACTTCTGATGCGGCGAAGTGCAATGAACACACGTGTGCTTAGATATTGCATGCACGTTACAGAAGCCTATTTGGTCAAATCTAATCGGGAGTCTACTACGATGACGAGTCTCATAATTATGCCGTTGTTTCGATTCCTCTTGAACCACTGACCTCCATTAAAAAGGCTGGACGGCGCATCCCCGCTCTGCGAGGCGGGCGCTTGTGAAGCCACCGAAAGGTCCCCTGTTTGTCCCGGAAGCTGGCGTCTTCTGTCCGTCTTAGTAGCGCAATTAAAATATTCTAGGGTGGCAGCTGTTGTTAAGATCGGTTTTCTTTTTTTTCCAACTCTTTGATTAATGATCACTTTAGACGCCGACGAACGCTACACGAAAGATGAGAGACGCCGTGCCGACACCGTCCGAATGTGCGAGACTGGTGTTCTGATACAAAAAAAAAATGAGAGGCCTGGGCGGAACACGCAGCACAGTCACAGGAAAAGCTGGAAGAGCGGCCTGTCTAGATCCCGTTGTAGACTCTCTTGGGGCAACTAATACAAGTACCCATGCAAAGAACCCACTGCACTATAAGTTATCGCAATTTTTCTTATGTAGCGAAGCACCCACTATGCCATTTTTCGTCATTCTTGAAGAATCGTGGCACCCGCTACACGTCTGTAAGGCATTATGTGTACTTTGTGCTGTGGCTGTAGACGATGAAGAATTGTAGCTGAGCCCTTTCTAACGGCTTGGAAGAATTCAACGACCGACTCGTTGCGCCATTCGCATTGTGTGACGCCACGTTGTTATTTTACTCTTCTGCCATGCTATATTACATATGTTAACATGATTCCTTTCCCGACATGACGCCTGTATAGAGTATTTTTGCGAAGGTGTTACAAGCACCAGCGTGGCATTGTGGTGAAATACTCGACTGCCGCGCAGAGGGCGCGGGTTAAAGTCCCATCCGATCCTAGAAATGTCTTTCTCATTTCATTTTTAACACAAAAGTGTTTTATGGTGGGGTCCACCACGGCTCCACTGACGTAATTCCGTCGCGGATATGCCGTCGTAAAATATATACTAACAGATGGCAAAGAAAAAAAAAACTAGACGAAATAGTTCCGTAGCCGGGAGTCGAACCTACGACCCTTCGCTCCGAAGCGCGCGGCGTGAAACCACACGGCCACAGAGCGCGCGTTCTTAGGCGTACTTACCGCAACCTATTCATATCCACCATTTACCGTTCGCGGTATTGAGAGCTCGATGGCTTCAGCGTGTTCTTGTTATCACTACCGAGTTGGCGCGATTTAAAGGTCGACGCCCCATGCACCGTGATGCGAGCGCGCTTATACAGGGGGTGTCTCTCGTGTGCACGCGCTTACATCATGATGGGGGCGGCTCGTAACGTCTTGTCCTTTCACCGCAAGTTTCCGTTGACGATTCAGAGAGAACGAAGGTCACTTCGCTCGCTGTAGAGGCCGCATTTCCGAAAAGAGCGCGCTGCTCACACGCACGGAAGTAACAATTCTGACAGTTGTTAGTTCGGGCTCGTCCTGTATGTGTTGTTTCCGTGCATCCTTTCTGCTTTTGAGCGCACTGCAAGTTTCGAGCTGCATGCCGTTATTCGCTTGACATTACAATTTCTTGCTATAGCATTCATTCCTTCGCCCTTTTGGCGAAACAATGCACAATAAACGCTCAACTACCCCTGCGAAGACATGTTTCACGTTCGCGTTATACTGAATGCTATGAAAGGGGGATCAGCCATGTTTTTTTCTTATCTCGCACGATAGCGTTTCCGGACACCGGCGGCGGCGGACAACTATGGCCCCAAACTCGGCTGTTGTGTTCTCAAACAGCTTTCGCTGTAACGAACTTCAGCGCCGACAATGTCCTCGCCACGCTGGCCTGCACGAAAAGCGCGCAAAAGTCTGCTTGCGTTAATATAAATATCTCTTGTTGCCACTGTTTACGATTTTCGCGCAATTTCAAGATCTCTTTGCTTTGGAATGCCTGCCTGAGGTACGCGCTATTAATACTGTACCCTGAGATATGCATAAGTGCTCACGTTGCATTACCTCAGTTGTTCCGGATTGCCAAGTTTTCTCGTGAAACGAAAAACAATTAAAAGAATTTCGGTTTCACTCGGGAACGAAATAGTAGATAAAGTTGCGGTTACGTTTTTCTTCCGGTCAAAAATATCGTTTTTTTTTCTTTTTTGGTTTTCGTTCCGTTCCGACACACTGCTCCAGGTGTTGAAAGTTTTAGCGTAAACAATACGAAAGCCATATTTTTCTGTAATCTCGTAAACTTCGTCTCAGAAAAATATCGTTGGACGAGCTTCGCTAGTATTGTCAACGACACGTTTTGTGCCAGCTTGCATCATCGCGCCATTTAGTCTTGGCACTTTTCGCCAACATTCACTTTATTTAAGGAAACGCTAATGCCACGGCGTCATGAAGTGCTTTCCTTCTGTAATTCAGCTAAACATTTTTTTTTCTAGCAAAGTCGCCGAATCGTGCAGCAAAGCCAACCTGAAAACGAAAGCGCGGTAAATGCGTTTGAGGTCGACTCTTTCGCCTATCAGGACCGCAAGGCAGTGCAGTACATCTCATATTCGGATTTTTCTTACGATAGACGGATGCCTCCTCTCTTTTGTGAATGTTTCGTGCAGTGTGTTTTCATCTACGTTCATTAAGCTCTGGCTCCAAATTGTAAAGCGGTGCCCTTACTGTGGTCGCACCCAATATTCCTTGTGATTGCTTTTTTGCTCTCCTTAGATAATATTGTCGGCCATCTTTGTTTTCACTTTTCATACCCGATTCCCCCTTTCTGCTTTTCTTTATATCTTATGAAAACTCCTCCAAACTTTCAACGACGCAGTACTTGATCGTGAATTTCCCTCATAATTTTCTCCATTCTTCAGCTATGCTTTTTAAAATATATATTCGTAGCCACCTATTTATATTCATCCACATGGTTAATATCCTTTCTTCCAGCCCGCGGTTGCAGGCCGAAATAGATCACCCGAATGCATAACTAGTAGTAACGAGTTGAATAAATTTCTAACTTGATTACAGCATGCCTACCACCCAGTTAAATCTGGCGTATTTGTCGTGTGTACTGATAAATTATTGGGTATACTTAGTAAATGTGGCCATCGTATGAAGTATGTATGTGTTAGAGCACTGCACACGCTCGGGCCTACCGGAAAACCCGGGCCCGGCCTGGCCCACGGTCCGGGCCGGGCCGGGTAAAGTAGGCTTCACGGCGGGCCCAAGCCGGGCTCGAGTCTGAAGCTCCGGGCTTAGGGCCGGGCCCGGGTTTAAGGTGGCGGGCTCTGGTCGGGCCGGGCTTCGACTTTGCTCAGTTCTTAAAGAGACACTAAATTGATGCAGTGAATCTGTTAAGACTGATAAAGTGTACTCTGAGAACTAGAATGTAATTAATTTCAACATCACAAGGAGAAAATCAAAGGCAAAGTTCCATTTTTAAATTACGCGCCGAAATCTCTGGGCGTGACGCCAGAAATTTCAAACTGTATTTGTCGTATTTTACTGACATTGGTTCAACGAAACATCATGAAACTTCGTATGTTAAGTCTGTGGCCCTCTCAGAGGTTAATGTACTTAATTTTTACTGATTAGGAACTACGTAGATACCAGTAGACGCCGTCAGAATCTGTGACGTCACGGTGTTTGTTGCACGATGTTCAACGTGGCGTCGGCACCCGCATTTTCTTTTTGCGCGTGTTTCTCGCTTAGCAAGACTTGTCGCAGCGAGCGTGGTGAATATGGAAATTTAAGAGTAATTTACTGGTAATAGAAGACTTGTTTTCTTTTTGTTTAGTGTCCGTTCCTTCAAGTGTGTTCCTCATACGTTGCGCGTACTTGTACGTTTCACATTTTATCTCGATAAAACGATTGTTTTGTTCTTTATGTGGGGTAAGCTATTTGAAGAAGTTTTATGAGCGACAAGTACTGATCTTCTTTCGCTTCTTGCATATGGGGCTACTTGATTTATCTGAAACGGGCGAGCTGAAAGTAAATAGACCAGGCGCTTATATAGCGGACACGTACTTTAATTGCGTTCGTTATTATTTTATATCCCAAATATTATACTGTAATCGCAGCAATAAATGTAATATAATAAACTTATAGCTATAACTTCTCATCGCAAGTGCGATCACTTAGCCCCAAGGCGGGGATACGTTCTTGCAAATTCCAGCCCTCCACTAAAACGGAAAGACTGCACGCAGTCTCGTCGCATAAAATCGTTATAAAGACATTCGTTTTCCGTGGCTCCGTCTAGGCTGCCAATGGTCATGTGACGCGAGATGGACATGCCCAGCCTGCCTTGTGTGCCCACATTGTTAACTTCTGAGCGTTCGTCTTGTTCCGCTGTATCAGGGGTCTCAAACTCGCCACAGCTAACGGGCCGCATTCACGAAAATTTACTTCCGCAAGGGTCAGGACAGTGACGAAGGTAGGAGTAAAAGGGGGTGGGAGAGAGAGAATATGTTTTACCTGATGTCAGATAACGTTGCATTTTAAAGACCTCTTCAAGATTTCGTATATGGGTCATTTCTGAAGGGTATTTGTCGGCAAGTTTCCACCAATATATCGATACCTATCTCCAAAGTGACTAAAATCTGGACACCAATTCTGCAACATAGAGTTTTGTTTCACGGTTATGTATCAACACAGTCAGTGCCTCACAAAAAAATGCTTTAGATCTGTCATGCCTGTATAGCTCAAGAACGTACTTATAAATAAATTTAAAAAATGGGACAAAGACAGTCATATCCGGGCCGCAGGCCGCTAGTAAGAGGTCCGCGGGCCGAGTGTTTGAGACCACTGCACGATATAGTGCGAGAGCTACATGGCACTGCCGCAACAGCGTCGGAATGTGCAGCAATAGCATAAGTCCATGAAACATGTATATTCATCATTAAAGGCGAAGTATATTAGCTTGACGAAATATCTTGCTTGAAATAAGAATCACGAATTCCATGCCGGGGGATGTCCCCTTACCTCGAATCATATGCATCCAATGAGTAAGCGTCGGTAAGCTTATTCACACATTTAATACCAAACTGGAATGAACCCCGAAAATAGATCGCAATCACTTCGTCCACCTATTGCCAGTCCTACCACTGCTGTCTTAACAGCGTAGGCCACCTTCTACCGGTGCAACATCGATAGGAGGGCATACACCATTAAAATATGGACAAAAAAGAGCCCTGCGCAAGCTGTGCATGACAAACACTGCTGAAAACTGCAAGGAGAAGCCCTCAGTGGTATTTATAGATTATATTTAAGGGTGGCACAACGATCGGGAACGAGAGAAATGAAGCGAAAACGCGCAAAAATAAATCACGGCTGGTGACGACACATTGAAATTACCGCATCAAACGCGTCACAGCTTTTGTTGTCTTCTAGGTCCTACGCAGTTCATAATCGGTAAAAAAGAAGTGCAGTGTCTTCCGGGGGGGGGGGGGGGGGTATAGACTTAACATACGAAGCTTCAGGAAATTTCGACAAGCCAAGGCCGCCAAAATACAAAAAATCCGCTTTGAAATACGTGTTGTTACGCGTGGAGATTTCGGCGCGAAATTTTCACATGAATCTGTCACCTTGATTTTCTCATTTATTAATGCAACTGTGTTGGTGAAACTAACGACATTACATTTCTCAGAGTACAATGTAAGCCGATTCGTTGTTTCACTTTCGTGTCTATAGACAGCGCAATAAAAACGAAGTGAAGAGAGCGTTCTGTTCTCTGCCCCTAAGGTTTTTTTGCGCTCCTTATCAAAACCAGACTCATGCTGCAAATCACTTTTCTTACTACAATATCTGCTACATAACGCCATTGATGATCCCGATTGTATTCCTAGAAAAATTAGGTCCAGTATACCACTGCCATACAAACGTTCATCGTACCTAGTATGTCCGATCAACTGTTTCCACGGTGAGCCAGCCCCTTTTTACAAGAAAGTACCGTAGGTTAAAGTATGCTTGCTAGCGAAGCATGCGCCAAGCATGTGTAGATATTTGCCACTTAAAACGCCCATGCCGGCGCCGGCACCCTGCTACATTCCCACAGTATATGGTAATGTTACCACTGCCTGGCACCACTTGCATTGTGGCTTAATGTCCTCCGGGTATATTTTGCTCAACACGTATTTTGCTCAATACCACCGTTCATCAAAAGCTAAATGTGATCTTCGGCGTCGGCGTCAACAGAAGTTTGCAAAAAAGTCTACACAGCGGGATGACACCCCATCGAGGTCATCGTGACGTCACTCATGGTCACGTGTCGCCAAAATTTGTGACATAATCATGACTACTTTGGCGTCTCATAGCGTGACGTCGCCTGAGGACGTCGTCACATGTAATCGTCGCTTGGTCAAAGATGGACCGATCGCGGAGGCAGTGAACGAGAAAGACTGGAGTGAAGAAAGAGAAAACCGAAGAGAAAAAAAAGAAGACTACCCAGCTCCGCAATTCCTTCTGGCTTGGCACTACTAGCGCAAAGCTGCCTTACATTTTTGTTAAAGTCTTCCTTGGTACATAGCCAGCACCGCCATAGGAATTTTCGTACATGCAGTGCTCACGTTAAATCGGCATAAAATAATTGAAATAAAGTGTTCCATAAAGTACAATAATAGAGAAAGTCTTTTATTGCTATAGCAATTATATGGACACTCTCGGCTGATTTTTGCCGTCACCGTCTGTCGACGCCGTTATGTCCCGTATATGTATATATATATATATATATATATATATATATATATATATATATATATAAGGCGCAAAGAACAATAAAGCAGAAGTCAAAATTCTGACGTACACGACCGCGCATTCGAACCAGCAACCCCTAACTCCCCAGCGCGCTGCGTTAGACATCCCAGCCACACGCCATGTATGCACCGGCGAAATAACGGCGAGCTATTTATATACACCATGTACCGCTGCATCTCGGAGTAGCGTGAGCGTGTTTTCCGTCACTCAAAGCTCTTATTTTCTTTCAATATGAAAACTGCCCTTGAGTCGCGCACGACAAAGTGGCCCTTTTCTGTACCCACTCGTGATGTGGAAGGAAAAAAAAGAAAACGTCAGGAACACCTTGCACCAGACGCCCCCGTGTGGCTGGAGACGCAGGGGGCAAGTCCACACGTCACAGTTTAAAAGAAAAAGAAATATCTAAGAGCGTCTGATTCTCCATTGTCGACACTTGCAAGCGCAGCGCTCCTAATTTTGTTTCATTTCGAATACTGCCCTTGAGTCGCGCACGACAAAGTGGCCACTTTCTGTACCCACTCGGGATGCGGAAGGAAAAAAAAAAGACAAAGAACACCGGGCACACCTTGCATCAGACGCCTCCTGTGGTAGGAGACGCAGAGGGTCACTCCACGTGCCGCAGTTTAAAAGAAGAAGGAATACCTAAGACCGTCTAAATTGTAAATTTCCCCACTTATATTAACCGCCGGTTTCTTGGCCAATCCCCCGTAGTGGGTAAGAGCCAAGAATTAAGGGTCAAGCAAGCAAGCAAGCATGCAAGCGTCTGATTCTCCATCGTCGACACTTGCAGCGTGTTGCTCAAGCACATAGGCGTAACAACTGTGACGGTTGTTAGTTCACGCTTGCCCTGTGCATGCATGTGCGTTCGTTTAGGGTGTCCTTCTTTGTGCTTCAGCGGCACGCTGCTAGTATCGAGCTGCTTCTGCTTCTTCGTGTGACATTTCGATTTTTGTTATCGTATTCATTGCTTCGCCCTGGCGCCGAAACTGTGACTTTTAGATGCGAATTAGCTTTTACGCTGAGCTTTGTCCGTAGTTCCATTGGCGACCGTCCGCTTTCAAAAACCTACCATAGCCATCTGTAACATATTGAGCGCGCGCTCGCGCCAAGGAGACGTCTTCTTCGTCTTATTCTTCGACCGCCTTGATTATGATACGTGCAGAGCACTTTAGGGGCCCGGGCTGCCGCATGCTGTCCTCGCTTGGCGCAATGCAGACAAAACCACGTGTGCTGGCACGCGCTAGCGCGTTCAGGCCTGCGTAAGGGGCTGGGTAAGACCATGTGGCCTCTCCCCCTTATATTCTTTCAGCAATCACGTGATGGCGTCTGGGAGCGAATTCTGCAGACGTGCGATGAACCCGTGTGGAGTGCTCCAAGAGGAGTTCGTGACGAGTAACAGCAACAGCAACTACAGTGAATTCATGGTGTGCTCCACATGCAAGGACGCGTTAACATCGGGCAAGGTGCTCGTGATCAACGGAACCTTGAAGTCGACCCATGCGCTCCTTCGCATCCCCACATGGTTCCCTTTAGTGGGAGAGGATGAAATTTTTTTAGATCTTATAGCGGAGTTCAATCCGGTGGTGGTGTTGTGCGGCGCGACCACCCTTACTGCGCATGCGCAAACCCTCTCGACTTCCCCCTCCCCTCCCCCTCTCGACTTCCTCACTCCCCTCCCCTTTCCCCTCCCATCTCCACTCCCAGTCTTCTCTCCCCTTTCGCCCTCCCCTATCCACTTCGCCTCTCCCCTTTCCCCCTCCCCTATCCTCTTCTCCTCTCCCTTTCCCCCTTTGTCTTCCCCTACCCCTCTCCCCTCTCCACTTCCCCTCTGCCCTTTCTCCCCTCACCACTCCCCCTCTGAAACGCGGGCTCAACATGCCGAAACACTGCTTCGCATCGCATCATGGTCCCCTTTAGCGGGAGATGGTGTGATTTTTAGATGTTGCACTCAAGCTTCACGTCGTCCTGTTTGGGTATCCCGATCCATATTACGTGGTACAGGTTCAGCGGTGATGCGATAGAGCGTCACCCATGGGGGCCGGGCTGCTCCAAAAGTGGCTAGTGGAGGTATATCGTAGCCTAACTCAGGAAGTCGTAGCCCAACTCAAGAAGTCGGCAGCAGAGCTGACTTAAGTTGTCTCTTTTACTTGTCTTTAAATTTGCCGTCTACATATATATATATATATATATATATATATATATATATATATATATATATATATACGCACGCAGCCATGTAGACAGCACTTACAAGCGAGCACTGCAGTATATTGTAGGAGCTAGACTATAATATGTTGAAGGCTGACTAGGGCCTGTTGACGCCTAAAAGCTTTGGGCGTGCAACTTTTACCTCATACAAAAGATTATAAACTGCCCTCGAAATAACACGGAACAATTGCCAACGTCAGACGCTTTGCATGGAACTCTATGAATGATGCATGGGCCTAGAAGGCAACGATAGAATCAAATAGAAATGCGTGACAATGCAAGTAAAATGAAACGCTTGAGTAATGACACAGCTGAAAACATTTGAGGTTTGAGGACGGAATTCCAAAAGTAGTAACGGCATGCGGGTTTGCGAATGCAGCTGTGTGCTTGAGATCTTTCATTTTATTTATTAGATGCGAAGAATCTTAAGGCGGAGTTCAATCCGGTGGTGGTGGTGGTGGCATGCGGCGTGACCACCCTTACTGCGCATGTGTGTGATAACATGGCCTTATTACGAACATAAATGACAGGTCATATCATGAAAATCATGACACGCATGTCATGAACAGCATGATTTATATTCCACGGCCTTTGGGCTCTTGCGGCAGTTCCGTTAATTTCATATATACAACACGACTGAAGCCTACTACATCGGTCCAACAAGCAAAGAAACATTCGGCAGATCCCACGTACCATGGGAGTCGATGCTATGCGAAGCATGCGGCGGGAAGGTGACTGTGGCGTAATTTTTTTCGCTGAGCGAAACGTTACAAAATGACGCTAAAGGATTGCACAAATTTTATACGCGCACATATATGCTGAACAGCCGCATATGTGTTATGTAACCAGTTGTTTACACTGGGGTAATGCTGCCATCGGCAACGTGGGTATTATACCAACACCAGAAGCGGTAAGCTGATATGTTGTGCTTATACTTGTCCCTTATGATGGAGAATGCACGCGCGTTTCACGAATACGTGTGCATGTGTGGAGAAGTTCTTGACAGTTTAATTCTTGAACAAGGTCATCATCCCCGTGATCAGGGAGCACCAGCAGCTGGTCATGACTGTTTTATCAGATCAGGTCGGGATCGCGGTGACGAGGGGTCCATGTGTGGTGAAGTATGAGGCATAGTACAGCTTTTGTATATCGTTCATGCCTTGGTCATTTCCTCGACAAAATGTATGTCGATAGAGCTGGCGACATGTCGGAATCTGAAGTCACCCTTCGCGTTTCTGAGGTATATAGTCCGTCGAGGCTGGTAGGCCTGAATAGTGCTACGTACACCAACATCAGTGGATGGCGCTTGCCGTATTCGTAGACTACCCGGGCGAATGTGGCCTACGTGGCCTAGTCTACAAAGCGGCTGTCAATCAATCTGGCATCATCCTCGGTCAGCATGAGGCCATCGCCCAGCCTCTTAAGAAATAAAGAGTACACTGCGTCGTTCTGGCGTACTGAGATCACTTTACGGTGCGATGTTGTGAATATCTTGGAAATTCGCGCTTTTTTTATCGTACGAGGACGGACTGAGTACACACACAAACACAGAGCGCAGACTAACAACTGCTTTATTTCAAGGCATTTTACTCATATATATACCCAAGTGAAAGCATCACAAAAACCCGAAGCAAGATAAAATATTCAAGTGGGCATGCGCATGACATGAGTTAGTTTGTTCCTGTGAAGTGGATTTCTTTTGAAGAAAGATTAATGGATGGTGCGCTGATACATTCGCCGGCATGTGCCCGTGCCATCATGTAAGATGATGTGTACTCAGTCCGTCCTCGTACGATAAAAAAAGCGCGAATTTCCAAGATGCGACACCAACTAGCCCCTGTAGCTGCTCTAGTTGGGAATATCGTGCGTAACTTTCGTTAATGTATTCCTCTGGGGTCGAGCAATGCTTTAATATAGCTTGCTGCATTATAGGAGTACAAATGTAATGTTTTTAGAGTGCTATAAATGCGGAACCAACATTGGAATCACAGCCGTAAATCTGATATGACGCCTCTATCGTAAGAGTATACACATCGTGGGAGTATCATGTAGTGTTTATTGACTTTCCTGTAAAATTAGATAGCAAGCACCACAACCACAACTGACGTTGCACCGCCATTACGCCTGCATAGGCTGTTTTTCCAAACCAGTTTATAGACCTGGCGTGGATCTGTGGTAGAATGCCTGATTGCCACGCAGAATGCTTAGGTTCGATTCCTTCTGGGATCCTAATATTCATTCTTTCCATTCGTCGCGTCAACGCTGCCGATGTCAGTTTTTCTTAACACTGTCGCATTTAATGTCTGTTCTCGCCGTTCGTGGGCAGATATAAACTGTCAATCACCTGTGGCGCGTACCCGTGCACCCCGGCCCATGGTAAACGGGTATGTGCCACAGGTTTCTGGAGGAAAGGGTTTGACGACGTACGCGAAAGGATTTGCACGTTATTCATGTCATGAACAGACAATCATCATATTGGTCAAACCTTCTTACCCATCCATGCCAATTTTGGTCGACAACAAGCTGAGGGTGCCGATCATGGGAGCCCCCAGACGTAGGCGGCTAAATAGATAGATAAGTAGATAGAAACGCTCAAAGTGCCAAAGGTTCCCTTAGAAATGCTTCGCATTGAAAAATTATTACGGTTTTACGGTTTTATGTCGTCAAATAATTGTGAGTGCTGACTCTGTAGTTATTGCCTTGATAGAATCCATCACGTAAAATATCGTTACTAGCGTTGTTGCTGCTCTAAACCTGTTTGGTCATGCGGTATTACGAAAACGGCAATACGCTTAGGGACGAAGTAAGAGTGCAGAGCGTTGTTTGTGCCATCGTGGGGAAGTTTCTATGTAACGTTCTTGCAAGGAAATGGCAACCCGCTAGCTGGTCGCCAAGTATAGAGCAGCGACACTCGTCAATTAGACAGGTGTCAAGGAAAAACCACTGATAGTGCAGCGTGTTCAGTGGTGTCACGTTAAGCAGCCAAACAAATCTCAGTAAGTTGTTTCGGAATGAAACTTATATGCTTTGAGCAAGAAAGACAGAACTTTAGGGATGCAAACAGATATTTAATTAAAATTAGGCAAAGTTCGCCGCAGTGAAAAATTTTTGAAGTTAACACTTTTGTGATTAGGCCTTTGGTGCTTCATTATATATATATATATATCTATAATAGCAAATTTGCAAATGTATCAATGCGTCTTAAGATCCAATTGAGAAGTATCGTATCGGATACAATAATTCTTGAAGTGTCTTTTGTATGTACGTCAAATAGTTCTTGCCCGAGTATCTTGTATCGTATCGCGATACAACTTTAAGGTATCTCTGCCCAGCCCTGACATCGACTGAGAAGCAAAAGAAAAGTTTCGTCTTCGAATCGTGTTAGGCGAGGCAGCCTACGTAGCTTAACCTCGCGTATCCCTCACCCCTTCGATTGATGATGTTGTTAGGCGAGTGTTAGGCGAGTGCATAAGAACCCTGTGTGTTTTCGCATTGTCGATAGAACGCATTGCTATGCTTGAGTTCAGTTCACTTTGGGCAAGCACGAACGCGTGACCTACTGGTCAAGCATGTGGTCAAACCACTCGCTTTCGGACTTGGGGCACCCAGGTCACACCCCGCCGCGGAATGAAAATTTTCGCTTTATTATTATTTCATTGGCGCGCCAGTTGTTGGAATGAAGCTTTTGGGTGAGCGAGTCACATGTTTTTGCCGCGGCGGTGGATTTTTTTGGAACACCATCACCAGCATCACAGGACACTCAGTACAGCGTCGCTAGAAAAGTGTGCTGTTTAGTGTAACATATACTTAGACACGGGAGAGCTGGCCCTGCATTCAATACAGCACATAGATGTATTAGAGACGACTTACAGCACTATGTGCTTTACAAAGGAAGAGAGGATCCTGAAAGAGCCTAAGGAGGGTATTATGCCTCCCATACGAACTATGCATGGTAAACTAAAGCGAGTGCATGCGAGCCAGTTGGTACGAAGCCCATAGTTCAAAACAGCGTGAAGTCGACGCCGACAAGAAAGTACGCAGGACTAGCGCTGACTCGTTTATTGTAAAGACGCCCAAATGTACACTGAAACGGAAAAGTTTGGGAAGGAAGTCATACCAGAGCTTCTAGCAGCGCATGCGTCAAGCGGCCCATTATTGTTCAGTGTTAGCGCGCCCTCCATTAATCTAACAGACAAGAAGTGTTGCTGTCTCCGTAACTAATCGCTTATGACTGAACAATTATGTGCCGCTGGACGCATCCGCTGCTAGGAGCTCTGATGTCATTCCCTTCCCCGACTTTTCCATTTCAGTGCATATTTGCTTGTTTTTACAATAAACCAGCAGTTAGCAGTCAGCGCTAGTCATGTGTGTTTTCTTGTCCGTGCTCTTCCATAAGTGTGACGTGCAACAATAAGCGACTGCAGTTGGAGCCGAAATATTTGCAGTAGCACCACACATTTGCTACTTAACCGGAACTTCAATGTTGCTCAAGGCAACTGTGCCAACGTTGGGCAAATATGTTCACAAGTTCCCATCAAAAAGCCATAACGTGTAATTGCTTAAGTAAAGCTTCAATGCCACCGCGATTCTTTTAGCCTAAAGCGTCGTTCCTTCCAAAGCGCCATTACTTAAACGGACACTAAAGACGAACAGCAATTTATGTCAGAGTGAAAGCTCGATGTATCGCAACGTCTAAAAAGGCAGTATTATCAACAACAGTACCCGACTTACCGAGAAATTAAGCTAAATGTATCTAGAGTTGCTGTATATATGCTACCTTTAGGTAGCAGAGTTGGGCATAGGTCCGCCATCTTGCCCGCCGTGGCATCCACGCTAAGCAGGAAAGCCACCTCTCTGGAATGTAGGAGCCGACGCGGCTGCGGTTGTTGCTGCTGTCCTCTCGGCCCAGCGGCTCCGTGTACTTTCTCGTTCGTTCATTGCGCGTCGCTGGAGCAGTGACTTTCGATTCGAAGAAAAAAAAGAATGGAAAGCTCGAAGAAACAATAATTTGAGATGGAACAGGTGGAAATTGAGCAGGTGGAGATGTAACGCTATCGCAAGTAATATTTTTGTTTTAAATGGCAAATAGGAAAGGTGCGACGGTCACGATTCTGGACCAAATAAATTCAGCCTAATTATTCGTTTCACGTAGTTTTGAAGCAGCGCTTCAAAAGATTAAGTGAATAGCTCGAGAACACAAATGCTAAAATTGTCACTGTGTTTTAGAAATAGCGCAAGCTAACGAGAATTTCGCGTACGTCTAGGTAGATGTGGCATATAATAAACACTCGGTCATGCTTCAAATTTTTATGCCGCACAGTGCTCGGAATGAATCATGCTGTTTTGATGGACCTGTAAGGTTCATATTCACACACATCGCCTCCTTCACAAAGTCACTCGCGCAAATTTTTACTGTTTTGTCCCGTTTAATTTTTAGCAGAAGACACCACCACAACAACGACAAACAAACCGAACTCGCTGGACCGTCTTGCGCTTCGCCAGACGGCTTGATTTGGCTTGATACAACCTTGGTGGCGCGGCGATCGATAGCACCCGCGCGGCCGTGAAGATGGCTTTCCATCAAACGGATGCTATTTGCGCACGTGAGCGCGTTGGGCGAATGGTGGCGCGAGAGGCGAGTTCTATCAAAGGCGCAACTCTGCTACCTAAAGGTAGCATATACAGTAACTGTAAATGTATCGCACGATGAGCGCCACGAGTGGGACATTTTGGAAGTGATCCCGATGAGGTGGGAGAGTCTGAATACAATTAATCACTAGTAATCAAACTAGCTGCAATAAAAGAGAACCTTCCATGCATCAAGATGCGTAACAAAATGCTGCTTGTTCGTTTCTGTTGCATTCATAGGAAAAAAGAACCTCCTTGGCGTTGCCATGGGGAACGGCGCGCGTGGTTCAAAAGTTCCGTTTACGCCGAACTGCGCTTCTCCCGGCGTCCTGCTTCGCTCATGTGGTCGCGTCTCAGTGGTAGTTTCGGTATAGCGTAATGCCGCGTGTGTTTTGCACGGTCGTGAAAGTCGCTCTGGCAGAAAGTTCGACAAAATGCCGCATGCATCGATATTGCCGGATGCCCTAATTGTGCATGCCGCCAGTGGAAGCTGCCGCGCAGGAAAGGCGGGCAACGTTGGGCACGGCAACAGTGAAGTCAGAAACGCCGGTTTCAGGCGGGTGATTTGATGTGCGCTACGCGATGCGGACAACTCAAACGTGATTTTATTTCAGAATTAGCACTTCCTTGGCACAAATGTAGCACTACGAAGTTTCTGGACCGCTAGTTACCAACTTCAACGTCGACTTAATATTTGCCTTTAGCGTCGCTTTAACGCTGGAGTTGGAACAGCCGAGGCTGAGCAGCCGGCCATGGCTTTGCAAGGCGATAATGCCGCGTGCGAGAATACCGAACAGTCAGAGGCCAAACAGCGGCGTGGTTCGTCGTCTGCTTTCCTCGAACCGGAAACCGGCAGCAGACGACGCATCCCACAATATCTCGCTCTTTTGCCAGTCACCTATCGAGCTACGGCAGCTGTCATCATGCCGTCCACTTCATAGGTTATTTGCCTGCATGGAAACCTGGGAGTGTTTCACAGCGCCACTCGTAGACATGACGGCGTATGTGGAAATCTCGCCATCAGGGTTTTCATTGTAGTAATATGATGTATTTCTGTTGGTTTTCATTAAGTTGTTGGTT
Source organism: Rhipicephalus sanguineus (assembly GCF_013339695.2). Lineage (NCBI taxonomy): Eukaryota > Metazoa > Arthropoda > Arachnida > Ixodida > Ixodidae > Rhipicephalus > Rhipicephalus sanguineus. The sequence continues at coordinate 94,536,045 of NC_051185.1, read as the reverse complement.
TTCTTAGGGTTGTATCAAACAAAGAAGCGAGCCCTCTAAATTTCCCTCCTTCATTCATTTGTAGCATCGCGCCACATTGCTTATCCATGAATAAACCGTTTTTCAGTATGAATTCAGCTCATGCTGTTTTCAATAATTGTGTTGGCTGCGATTTCAAGAAAATGAACCGCATTTAGAAGTACAACGTCAAGAAAGCACTGAATATTTATTTCAGACCACACTGAAAGAAAATTCAAAACACGCAAACTGCCGTATTTCGGCTGCATGCATTGCAATTGTGCTTGCTGTTGGAGAGAAATATAACACTGACGGATGATCAAGCACCGAATTTATCCCTATAACACGCGGCTTTTATGCTTTAAAAATTCTTCATGCTCTTTGTGGTCCGCAAGGGCAGTTGAAGTGCCTTTTTGCGTTCCTAAGCTTCCCAGCTACCACTTGTCTGGGGACTTCACGTCCAGACTGTCTCCCGACGAGGGATCACGCATGGAAGTGTGGTAAATGCCTGATATGGTGTCATGCTTTACCCTTTTCGGCTTCAGGGACACCTGGATCACACTACCCGGACTTCTCACAAACCTGAAAAGAAAATCGCCCCAGTGTAATATAGTGAGAAATACACACTGGAGCAACAAATTTATATGTGCACTGAGTTCGTTAATGGCCAGAAAAAAAAACACAGGGATCAAAGAAATGCGGAAGAGGAAAAATAAGGTTCAGAAAACTTGCTGCTCGCAGAGTTGGTTCATACTTGCAAGGGAAAAATGGATACGCACAAACTATACACAAGGACGCAGCAATGTAGACAAGTACGCTTCAGCCTCCTTGTCTATAGTTTGTGCGCATCCATTTTTCCTTGGAGAATAAATAAACACTGATGCGACAAACTGGAGCCGGCCAACGTTTTGAATGGCATAAGTGGGAGAAAAGGGTTGAGTAAATATTTTCTGAAAAAAAAAAGGAGTCATTCTTACTACAAAGCATTTTCAGGTAAAATTTTGCGTAGCAGCACTCCGTTTACTGTAATTATGCACCTACTGTTTTGCAGTGTACGCCAGATCTAGGCTATATAACCTAAAGGGCTGTTAGGCTTCACGCTATTCGTGGAAAAAATGTGCGCTTGCGTGTGACTGAAAGACTGCGCGAAACTACAGTAAGAACATCTTTCAAAACTGCGCAGGCATACAATCATAAGTCGTCGTTGTATTTTAGTATGAAGTCGTCATTGTACTTTAGAAACTTCATGTATTGGCTTATAAGTAGCTTCTTCATTCTTGCGAAATAATTGCAAACGTTTGGGGGTGATTGTGACCACTAGCCCCGAAAATCGCTTTTTCCTCTCCGTGCAGCGTCCCTCGCCAAGATGGCACTCGGAGGCGAACATCCTGGTCGTCGCTAAGCCGGCTTCGCTTTCAGGGAACGCCGTGCTCCGAGACGACCGATGGACTAAATATCGAAAAGACGTCCAAAACACCTGCGCGACATATCTAAACATATCAAAATACGTACCAGTGTGTTTTGTCGGCACGAAGTTCTATCTTGAGGCGGATTTCGTCCATGCGGCCCTTTGAGCCGGATCTAAGGAAAACATGAACACGCGGCTTGCACTAACTCTAGGGAAGTTCAGTGTGCAGGTAGGCGCGGAGCAGCATTCAGGCGTGTTCAACCGAACGTGCCGGCAAATTGCTAACTACTTAACCAGGGTTCAACGATGGGGCCAAAGCACTCGACCACAGTTCAGCGGCTTGCTCACAACATCCGTGCCCATCCAACGCAGCGCATATCCAACGCAAACTGATCCGCTTTCTTTCTACCGCATTCCGCACAACCACGCGGCGTCTCTTCCCGCGTCGTCGCGCCTCAGATGTCATTGCGGTGACGTAGTGGGTGGTAGTGGGTGGGGAGAGGAGGGCATGCGCAGGCCTTCTTTTTTTTAAATGGTGTTGCCTAATCTCCCTCGCTTCCTCAAGGTGTAGTCCGAATTCACTTTTTGTACCGGTAAAGATAGCGGCATTTTCTTTCTCCATCAAGAACTGCTCGTCTCTCTGCAACGGCGCAACGGCAGGAACTCGCTGACGAATGCAACCAAGAAGAGAAAGACGCAGTGCGCATACAACGGAACAAACGTATTCTGTTGAAAGCCACAACGCGAAGTAAGCGCGGGAAGTACAGGCGTGTTGTACTGGACGCCAACGGGAAGAAACAGCGCCCTACTCGGCTTTTCGTAGTTTCACGCTCACTTAGCAGTTAGGTGTTGCGACCGCGTTTCTGGGTTTCTCGCAAATACAACAAACACTTCAGCATGCGATGACAAAGAACCACCGATTCGCAGCAAACACTTGCGTGTTGCTTAAACGGATGCCAGGGGACTTTTTCCGCGGAAATTATCTTAACCATCTTTGCTAACTTCCGATCACAATAAGACCTCCTATTTCAATCACAGAATGGCACTCACGGATATTCGCGCTGATATCATTATTCATTTCCAGGTTACTCGCACCACCTCATAATTATTCTAACGTCAACATTCCTTTTATTTAATTACGGCAGCGTTTATTTGAGCTTTCATTCTCACGGTGTCTTTTTTGGTGATTGAATTTCATCTCCCCCACTGTCTGCCGCACTAAACGCCCGACGTTAGCGAGACTTCTGTATTGTTAGAGAGGCAGTTCATAACCTTTTACGTATCATCATTAGGATAAAAACAGCCTTTAGGATTTTATATTCAAATTGGTAATATATAGTTCAGTGCTTGTTTCACTGATCGCAACTCGTGTTTTCCTCAAATAGTGTTTACATAAGGTTTAGACTTGTGGTTTGCAAATAAATGATACAAAGAAACTTGTTCCACTACTACTGGTAAAACGAATGAGGCGTATCTTGGAATACTCTAATAGCTGGCTCCATGCACACTAGGTAGCTTGTCGTAGCGGCCGATAGCCTACGACGTTAGACGAGAAGTGCTTGAGTGCGATAGTGAGTGCGAATGAGGCGTATCTTGGATACTCTAATAGCTGGCTCCATGCACACTAGTTGGCTTGTCGTAGCGGCCGATAGCCTACGACGTTAGACGAGAAGTGCTTGAGTGCGATAGTGAGTGCAGGAAAAGAAAAGAAGTTATCCGCCCCACTTGCTACCAGGGCTGGGCAAAGATACTATTTCGCGATTATAACGGCCAATAACCCGCCACGTTATATATCTATATAATGAAGCAGCAAAGGCCTGGTCTAAAATTTCTTAACTGGACCAGCTTTGTTTAATTTTAACGAAATAGCTGTTTGTATCTCGACTGCTTTCTAAACGACTTATTGGGATTTGTTTGGCCTTAACATGAAGCTTTTTAACTGTTGCGACACTTCTGAATCGTATCCCGGCCACGGTGGCCGCATTTCAATGGCGGAGTTTTCGTAAATGCTAGAGCAACAACGCATATTGTTTGTGACATGTGCTTACATATTTTAATTGAGGACATAAAACTGGTCATTTTTCATATTTTACTTATCTGCATGTTGAACATATTCACTGAACACCAGATGGCCGCCACGAAACGTCAAGATTTCCGGAGCCTGCTCCACTGCACTTCTAGGCTTACCTACGGCCAATAAGAATACTTTAAAGTCATATCTCAAATAGTGGTTCTATTAAACAATCAAAATGGACGCAACACCCGAGCAAATATTGCTATAAGATATGTTTTGTACTTCAACAATTATGCAATTTCTTTAGGGCTCTGCTGCGAATTTAAAAACATATATGCGATGCCAGAGAAAGCTTGAAATAAAACTTTAACAGTTAAAAAATAAGAATAAAGCTAGTAGCATATTACAATAAACGGGGGCAAGAAACTGCAGAGGACTAATGTATGGGATGCAAACGGAAGACAGCAAAGAAAGCACTCGACAATCAAGTTATCATTAAAATAACTTTTTGATCGGAAGAACAAAGACACAGTTTACACGATCTCAGCTCACAGCGGCCGCATTTCTCATTAGGGTGAAATTCAACAAGCGCCCGTGCGCGACGAAGCATTAGTTTTACGTGTGCGTAAAGTACCCCAGGTGGTCGCAACCAGTCCGGTGGCCCCTACAACGACGTTAAACATCATCGCCTCATAATGCTGTCGTGCTCTGGGCACAATATCACCTTGAGGACGGTAAAGGTCGTCACGATCACATCACGCAAAAGACAGCGATACCCAACGTTCAGGCGGCGAATTCGTGCGCAGCAGAAAAACCGCTGGCCGCATCGCTCTCGGCACAGCAGTCAGCGGCCCTCCACTGGGATAGCAGGACGCAACACCCGAGCAAATATTGCATGCTAGAAATTCCTCGCTCTATTCGGAGCCGGGAAGCGAATTTTCGGTGGGGATCGTCGAAATTACCATAGAGAGCAGAAAAACCGCTTCCTCTCGGCACAGCAGTAGCGGCGGGATAGCAACATAGAAATTCTCGCTCTAGAGGGACGAATTTTCTGGGGATCTGAAATTACCATAGAGATTCCTATAGCTAGAGGGACCTGTAGTGTCTATGGGAGCTGCAACGCATGGCGCTTCAGTCAGCATGGGAGCGACGGGTAGTACACGGATTTGTCTAAACTTCGTTTTCTTGGCTCCGTTTGGCTCCGCGTCGCCTGCATCCGCTTTGTCGCAATATGATATTCAGCAAAAGTCTGCACTTTCACTTCACAACTTCAACCTTTTTAGGCTCACCAATTCGAATCTGGTTACGAAGTTCACAACGGTCCATTGTTTTATCCGAAACGAACGCCAAAACACAGCAATAAACAAAGCCACAAGTGCGTTCGAAGCCGTAAGCACGAATATTAGGCAAATCCGTGTACTACCCATCATTCGCATGGTGGCTGAATGATCGCAGCGCCAGAGTTCCATCTAGGTCATCATCATCATCATCATCATCATCATAATCATCATCAGCCTGTCTAAGCCCACTGCAGGGCAAAGGTCTCTCCCATGTTCCGCCAATCAACCCGGTCCTGCGCTTTCTGCTACCACCTTATACCTACAAACTTATTAGTCTCATCTACCCACCTTTCTGTCTCCTTTTCACGCGTTTGCCATCTCTTGGAATCCAGTCAGTTATCCTTAATGCCCACCTGTTATCCTGCCGACGTGCTACGTGCCCAGCCCATATCAGTTTGTTCTTCTTGATTTCAACTATGATATCCTTAACCCCCGTTTGTTCCCTGACCCACTCTGCTCTCTTCCTTTCTCTTAAGGTTACAGCTATCATTTTCCTTTCCCTCGCTCACTGCGTCATCCTAAATTTAAGTTGAACCCTCTTTGTAAGTCTCCAGGTTTCTGCTCCGTAGGTAAGTACCGGTAAGATGCAGCTGTTATATACCTTCCTCTTGAGGGATAGTGGTAGACTACCATTCATGATTTGATAATGCTTGCCGAATGAGCCCCATCCCATCCTTATTCTTCTAGTTATTTAACTCTCATGGTTCGGCTCCGCGGTTACTGCCTGTCCTAAGTAGATGTACTCCTTTACAACTTCCAGTGTCTCGCCACCTATCGCAAAGCGCTCTTCTCTGCCAAGATTGTTCCACATTACTTTAGTTTTATGCATATTAATTTTCAGACCTACCCTTCTACTTTCCGTATCCAGTTCAGTAATCATGAGCTGTAATTCGTCTGCCGCGTTACTCATCAATGCAATGTCATCAGCGAATCCGCATCTAGATAATCGTAGGAAACTCTAGGGACATTACTCGGAGCCGTCATAACTGCGCCCACGTGCTTGTTTTGTATATGGCCGCTGTTGCGCACTTCGAATTGAATGTAGATTGGAAAGCGTTCTTAAATTACAAAATACGCGTGCACTTCCCAAAACCTAACAATATCATAACGAAAAGATTTTGCATTACATTTGAAAGATTATGCAGTGCCTACGAAAAAGAACGGCAGCAAGCAAACGTGCTTGCCGCGCTAGTCGCAGAAAAAAAAATCGTAGCCCGCGTGAAATGAAACCGCCATTAGCGGTGCTTGCGAACAGTACACGAACTGAACGGTTCTGTTCGCTGCAATCGCAGCATCTGAAACAATCTTTGAGACGTCAGCATATATTATTAAATCATTAACCCTTCCTTCTAAACACAAGCCTCATTGCTTCTCAAGCTCAAGCTCCAGTGTTTGGTCGGCTTGCCGCAGTCCGCCCGTGCACTACATTGTACGCTGAATCGTTAATCATTTTGCAGCGTAAGCTGTTATGAGATCACAACAGTGCCGTAGATGTCCGCCTACGCCGCCACCAGCGGTGTCCGTAACTCTTATCGCGCGAAATAAGAAAAAAATAAAATGAGTTAAAAATGTTCAAGATCGGAGGAGATTTGAACCCGGGTCATCTGCGTACCAGCAGAGTATTCTACCACAGAGCCACGCTTGTCTCTTTTTTCTTTCATGGTATTTAATATAATGCGTATTTGAAATTATCACAAACGCTGTGACGTAGTGATGCATTCAATTAGCGAGAATAAACGCACAAGCACTGCACAAGCATTCAAAGGCTTACGTGCATATATACTGTGCAAGTCCAGAGCAACTGGAAAAGTTCTTCAAACCTTGTCACACGCTGGAGGCTGGTAAGGATGAACACCTCATCAAGATGGGGTGCCAGTCTGGTCTCATGTCAAGTTCTTCGTAAATTTCTTTAGATGGAGAAGCCATCCGCATGAAATGCAACTGAAGCAGTGGTTAGTTCTGCATTACGGTCTTGGATGCGTGGTTTTCCACAGACTGTGCAGTCCCATAGGAAAAAAACATGTCAAAGAGCACTTCATCAAGAACGTTAGTAGAAGGTAACGTATAGTATGTGAGTTAATGTTAAATATTGTTGAACAGTTCGTTGAAGGATGTCCCAAAACAGAATGGCATCTTTGCAGCTAATAAAACAGTGTTCTACTGTCTCTGGTACATCGCAGAGACGACAGTTAAAAAATTCCAGATGGAACAGAGCCACGCCTGTGCTTCAAACTCTATTGCAAAAAGAGCCTATACCGGGGTCACATCGGGCAAGGAATCGTGTTAACATATGAAACATAGCGCGGCAGAAGAGTAAAATAAAACCATGCACCATACAATGCCAATTCCGCAACGTGTGTGTGGCTTAAAGCTTCCCACCCACTATAAAGTTCTCAGCGATAATTCTTCATCGTCATCAGCCACATGCAGCATCAACAAAGTGCACAGAATACCTTAGATATTTGTCGCGGGTACCTCGTTTATCCGCAGAAAGATGATTATTGGCATAGTGAGTGCTTCCCTACTTCACAAAAATTATGATTTATGGCGTTTTGGATACCTTGCTTGTGTACTTGCATTAAGTGCAAGCCACAAAAGTATGGCCAGCCCGACAAGACCGGCAACGTGTACTTCTGTGCTTGTATTCGTTGCTCTAAGAGAGTTTAGAATGGGCTCTAGAAATCTCTCTTCCAGCTTTCGCTGTGATGTGCTGCGTGTTCTGCCCAGGGCTGGGGTTTCTTTTTTATTATTGGATGGGAAGCACTTCTTGGCCAACCCTGGGCAATTTGAGCGTTTCTATCTATCTATCTATCTATCTATCATCTATCTATCTATCTATCTATCTATCTATCTATCTATCTATCTATCTATCTATCTATCTATCTATCTATCTATCTATCTATCTATCTATCTATCTATCTATCTATCTATTCAGCCGCCTACGTAGCTTGGTGTCGACCAAAATTGGCATGGGTGGGTAAAAAGGTCTGACCAATATGATGATTGTCTGGTCGTGACATGAATAACCTGAAAATCCTGTCGCATCCGACGTCAAACCCTGTCCTCCAGACACGTGTGGCAGATACCCGTATACCACGGGCGACGGTATAAGCGGGTATGAGCCACAGGTGATTGGCAGTTTATATCTTCCAGGAACGACGAGAACACAGTTTCGTAGTTTGAGTGCGAGAGTCTAAAGAAAACGTTTACACCTTCTCCCACTAAAGGGGACCATGTGGGCATGCGAACCAGCGCACGGGTCGACTCTTAATGTTCCGTTCATCGCGGGCATCCTGCGCGATGTTAACGCGTCCTTGCAAGGGGAGCACACCGTGAATTCACTGTAGTTGCTGTTGCTGTTACTCGCCCCGAATTCCTGTTGGAGCACGCCACACTGGCTCATCGCGCGTCTGCAGATTCTCGTTCCCCGATGCCATCATGTGATTAATAAGAGTGTGTAAGGGGAGAGGCCACAGCGTCTTACCCAGCCCGTTACACAGGCCCGGACGCGCTAGCGCGTGCCAGCATACATGTTTTTTCTGCGTTACGTCATGCTAGGACAGCATACGGCATTCCGGGCCCCTAAAGTGCTCTGCACGTACCATCATCAAGGTGGTCGATGAACAAGATGAAGGAGACTTCTCCTTGGCGCGAGCATGCGCTCAGTTGGCTATGCTAGGTGGGACTGTCGCCAATGGAACTACGGACACAGCCCAGCGCAAAAGCTGCTTCGCATCTAAACGAACATCGGCAGCGCTGACTCGACAAATGCAAAGAATAAAAGTTACACCATCTCCCGCTAAATGGGACCATGAGGCTATGCGAAGCCGGAGCACTTGCACCATCGCGTTCCGTTGGCTTTCGTTGGCCATGCTACCGACCTCGCGTCGTAGAACGCGAAGAGGAACACTACGCGCTTCGTGTCTTCCCGCTAGCCTTGCCGTTAATTCTCACAGGGCGAGCGGAGAAACGCGGTCGTCAGGCGCGCGGGGGGGGGGGGGAGCGTAAGAGAGGAGAGAGAGGGGCAGGGGACGCGCTGGCGCTCATCGCGGCGTTGCGCAGGAGAAGGGCGATGCGAGAGAGGCGATGCGAAGCAGCGTTTCGGCATGTCGAGGCCGCGTTTCAGAAGGGGAGTGGGAGTGGAGAGGGGTAGAGGGTATTGGAGAGGGGGAGGGGAATCAGAGAGGCGGTGGGGTGAGGGAAAGGGGAGGAGGTGTGTGGAGAGGAGGTATGTGGAGAGGGTTTGCGCATGCGCAGTAAGGGTGGTCACCCCGCACACCACCACCGGTTTGAGCTCCGCTAAAAGATGCTTCGCATCTAAAATTGGGATCCCAGCAGGAATCGAACTCCAGCACTCTGCGTGGCAGTCAGGTATTCTACCTCAGAGCCAGGCCACGTCTTCGAGAAAACCGCTTCGAGAAAACACCTTACGCAGGTGCAATGTCGGTGCAACGTCACTTGTGCTTGTATTACTGACTATCTAATTTTAGAACAGTGGAATAACGATTACAGATGTTCTCCTATGATGCAGGCGTCATGCCTGATGAACGGCAGTTGTGGTTCCAGTGTTGGCACCGCTTATTAAAAATACACTTCTGATTCAGGAAGCTATATTCAAGCGTTGCTTGACCCCGAGGAATACGCTAAGATAAGTGACGTGTGATATTCACATCATTGCATCGCAAAGTGCACTTCATTTCGATAATACTGGCGTCTGTGCTGGAAAGTGAGTGCTGACGTTAAGTCAGTCCATAAGGTTACCCTTTAAATACCAGTGTAGTCGACGTGCCTGGTAAAGCCACGATGTGCACGCAACTACAACGCTTACAAAAACAGGTCGATCCACCTCGTAACGCTTGGCGGAAAGCCGTAAAATGCAGCATAGACAGCTGACTACTTGGCATGAAACCGATTCCCACAAGGCGTGGGATCTGCCAAATTTTTTAGATGCGAAGTATCTTAAGGCGGAGCTCAATCCGGTGGTGGTGGTGGTGTGCGGCGTGACCTCCCTTACTGCGCATGCACATACCCTCTCCACTCCCCATCTCCACTCACCCTCTCCACTTCCCCTCTCCACATACCCTCTCCCCCTTCCCCTCTCCCATACCCCTCTCCACTTCACCTCTCCCCTCCCACTTTCCACTCTTCCTCTGAAACGCGGGTTAGACATGCCGAAATTCTCTCCTGCGCAACGCCGCGATGAGCTCGAGCGCATGCGCGTCCCCTCCCCTTCTCTCTCCTCTCATACGCTGCCCCCCTCTCGCCCGCCTGTCGACCGCGTTCCCCGCTCGCCCTGTGAGAATTAACGGCCAGGCTAGATGGAAGATACGACGCGTGTAGCGTCGCTCTTCGCGTTTTTGTGCTTTTCTTTGTTGAAGTGCATAGTGTGGTGCTTCTTGCATGTGTAATTAGAAAGGCTAATTATTGCGTTCCTGAGTTTTCGTTTCTTTCACTTCACTTCCACGTTTCACATAGCCACTTTTCGCTTCATTTTTTAAAATATCATTTTCTCGATTGCCCTAACGGTGGACACGAGGAAATTCCGTAAAATGCGTGATGTAGAGGTGCTTTGGGAAATAGCATTAATTCCTTTCACTCAATTTCAAAGAGATGATTTAGTTTGGCTTCTGCTCTCAGTGCCTATGGCCCTCGCCGATGTGCCTCGTCTGTGCATGCGTATCACGCCATGTGAGAGGGAGAGAGAGCGAACTTATTAAGAGGCAGAGAGGTCGGCCTGAGCTTGAGCGCTCTAGCCTGCTACTCTGCACAAGGGAAAATGGGAAGAGGGGCAGATAGTAATGAAGATGATGATGGGGACAGGAAGAGGTGATGCTTATTCACAATAAGGACGTACCACAGTGGACTCACTAAAGTCTTTTGTCAAGTCCTGTACTCTTGAGAAAGTCTATAAATGCCCCTGTAGCAGTCGTTGATGCTGTCTGGTCGGACATTGCGGGCAATAGATTAGTTTCACTGAGAGTGTTCACAGCGATGCCGGCCAACGTTGAAGCCAGCTTCTTCCGGTGAGACACGTACAGAGGGCAGTCGCACAATTATATGAGTTAGAGTGTCATCTACTTGCTAAGGCTCGCAGTTCGGGCTGTCCGCATGGCCGATTAGGTGCGCGCACACTCTTAAAAAAGGTAGTGAAGGAGGTAGTAACCGGACCCGTTAGTACGTTTTTGACCACATTACTACGTATTGCGGTCCTTTTACTACCTCAGAAGTATACGAGAGGTCGTAAATGTCAGAGGTAGTAAACGGTACTAAGTACCTAGGTGGCGGGTTAGTAAACGTTACTACTTGCGTACGTGCACACAGACGTCCACTTCTGACGTGTAAAGAAAGGAGGTTCGGCCGCATCTAGAGTAGCATGTCGTCAGTGGGTGAAAGGGGTTGTGAGTGGGTTGAAGAGAGGTATAGGTTTGACACCGCGCAATGTTTTTTATAACTATGTTTATTGCGCAACATTATTCTCAATGCGAGTGTACCGTTTTTTGTTTTGGTGGGAGAGAAGGAGCGGGGTTATTCTTATGAAATAATTAACTGGGCACTGTCGGATGACACGCATAGTAAATAAATAGGTTACACTGACCAGTACCATCACCTGTGCATGATGTAAATACAAATTTGCCGCGAAAGCCGCCTGGAATGCTTATGCACCAGAACAAAAAGATACACAGTACTCATGTACCTAGTTGTACAACAAGGTACTAAACCTCAATATACGTTGAAGTTTGTCCACCGGATATAGCGAAGCGTTCACTCATTGACTAACAAGCATAGTGTCGATCGCATGCGCTAAGGTGATACCCCGAACAGTTGCACAGAAGCGTCAGTTTTCCATTTGTCCGTAGGAAGGTGGATTGGACTTGCTGAAGAGTGTACATTGAGGAGAGCAGAGGAGATAAACTTGTCACATCGTTGTTGTCAGAATTTGAAAGTGTACTTAAGTATCAGCTATACGCTGACAACAAAAATATGGCTGGGAACAGTGGCTGCCAACGTAAGCGCACCCCGTCTCCCTTGTCCACCCCTTCCTCGTCGGTATGTTGGTATGTTCCGGCGAGTGATGGAGGAGGGAGGGGGAGTTGAGCACCCATGCCTCCGATCCCGCAGCTGACGCTTCTGCTTGCTGTTACAACACTCGCTGCTACGCAGAGAGAGGGATAAAACTTTTATTTGTGGAGGCCTCACGGATCATCCTCGTTGGGTGGAGCCCTTAGTTCAGGGCACCATTGGCTCGCTCCACGCCACGTGCCCGCTCGATCAGCCGACGCTGCTCTTGCGGCTCTGAGCTGGTCAGCGCAGTCTCCCAGGGGGATTGTGAGGGTGAAGGAATAGGGCGGCAGCCCGCTGGTTGTGGATATTCCCAGGTGCAGTGATACACCGTGGCCTTCGTTCCACAATAGGGGAAGTATGAGGGTATTGTGTGGGGTGGAACAGATGAAGGATGTAAAGGCAGGGTAATGAATTAGTCTGAAGCTGCTACGCAGAGAAAGTAGAGGAATGGGCACCTGGTCAGGTACACCCTTTCTCTTTTATTGTGCGGGAATGTATGCTATTCATGCCTCTCTGCACACCGGCAAAGCATCTAACGCTGAAACAAAAGTGTGTTCGGAAGCTGTAGTACGCAAAAACATCGCCACTGAGATCTGCATTTTGCAGCGCTGCTTTGCAGAGACTCAGAGATAACTGTCGCTTCGGGTGTGAGCTTAGAAATTTTCTCTAATATGCCAGACACAATAGGTATAGCTGGAAAGCTAAATATAAATAACAACCAAATAATGCAGGTGCACCTAAACTTAGGTGAAAAGCCATAAGTACGTTTTATTTATATTACAAAAATGACCTTTATGATATTACGACACTGCTGCCACCTATATTCTTTTTTATTAAGCCTGTAAGCCAACAGTTGCAACAGGCCTCGTTGTACTGCAGGAGCACCACCAGCTTCCCGTGAACACATCTGCGCGGGCTTACATATTTATCGTTTTGATAGATATTGTGTGCGTTTATTATGTGCATATCGTACTCTACATTCGTCGACTGGGCATTTTCCGCGTGTCGGGGCGTTCTCCTGCATTGATCCAGTGGCAGAAGATGGTCGTCGTTCGTTGGCGTTTAAAACAGCCTCATCGGACGCGCAGCGTTGTGTCCGCGCGCAAAAGTGCTTTCTTGCTTCGTTCATTTATAACTCACGTTTATCGCGTGATTCATTATCGAGTGCACTTCCGAAGACAATCCGCGTCCCAGTGTTTTGACAAGCGGCGACCGCGGTTTCCGCAAGAGCCGAAGCGTGAGCCTTTTCACGAGCGACTGTGAAGAGTGCAAATGGCAAACTTAGGTAAGTTGAAAAAGGTCGCAGAACTACATAACTTCGTTACTTCACTGCGTGGAAACTGTTATGCAGTAACCGATAGCCCGGACGGCGTGTGGGCACAGCGAGGATGATCAACCAGGTACGCGACAAGCAGGTATGTTTTGTGCTTTGAGCGCACTTATATACACCACTGTAAAAGCGGTCGCCGTGCGCGTTGATTACATATTTGAAGGATTCACGTTTCGCTACGCGATCTTATGCTTCAATCATGCAAGCCTCGTGTCGTTGCGCTGCTATTCCTTGACTGTTTACTGTACGAGATCATCGCTTGAGGGTATTTATAGAATGTCTTGTCGCCGTGAAAAAGTGTTTGCTTTTATACACGCGGGTCGTCCTGTAATGTTTTCACGGTGGTGGTAGAGGTGCGCGCCGCGCCGCAGCCGCCGCCTGTTTTTGGTCTTGCCGCTCGCGCCGCCGCCGAAGTCCCAAGAGAGATCACGCCGCCGCCGCCGCCGCCGCCGTGCAATAACTGCGGCGCGCCGCCGTTAGTCTTTTCTTTTATTCGAATGGGGAATCTGGAAATAAAATACAGCACTTCGCCGGAGGAGCTCTTCTCAATGTGTCCATGCATTGAACTGTCCATTTCAGTGGCCGCTGAATAGCAAGAGCTCGGCGAGAAGCGCGTCCCCTGTTTCCGGTCCTTGTTCTGCAGCGGCATCATGACACCACGAAGCTTTCAAACACTCTCGACACAAATGATAGGGACGGAATGCGCTTTAATGCAACGAACGCAGCCCTCAGAGATCCGATTTTCGGTGCACATGTCTTTTGATCGTGTTAGCCATCGATTTAGGTTTAACGCGGCCGCTCGTCTAACGCAGCTGCAAGGTCGGTACGCATTCCCTGCATCGTTCTCAAACATCTGGGACACATTCATATGCAAATTCAGACTTGAAAAGTTGCTGTTTCTGTGCATTCCGTGCACTCTGTTTGTACGCTACACTCTTAATAAAGTCCTGGCTAACGCATGTCCTGTAGGCGGGACCCTTCAGAACTCAGGAAAACTCCCGGCTATAGTTGGCCTTCGAAAAGGAGTTAGCCGTGACAAGTGTATATAAAAAAACGTGCACCCTTCACCGCCGCTTTATAGGCGGCCTGCAGTGTTAGTGGCGCGTCGGTGTGGGCCGCGTAAATGAGAATCCTGGCTACAGCTCAGTGTATGATCCCGCGTGTTATAGCTTGTGGGTGCAAGGGTCGGTGTATACGCATGCGCCGACAGCGTCAGCCGCAAAGGCGAGCAATACTGCGAGGAGGTATACGCATGGAGCTAACTACGCACTCTCTCTTGCGTTCTTGAAAGGCAATAGGGGCCGCTGCGCTCTCCGCTGCTCTCCGCTTCTGCTGTTTTTGCGCAGAAAAAAGAAAGGAAGGACATAAACACGAGAGTTCGAAGATATTGTGCGACGGGAAGGAGGTTGCGTTTTTGGCGCGAAAGGGGTTAGTTTTAGCGCATTCCACGAGAGCGGCGGATGTTTGATAGTTTGGTGTTGTTTGTTGAGCGTGCCGTGTCAGCCGGTAGTCGGCCGCCAGGGAAAAATCCTCTTATCTCAATGTAAGCGGTTGTTGCGAGGACATAGTGACATCCCCTTACACGCGAAAAGTAGCTGTTGACACAGGATTACACGACGCTTTCGCGCCATTTCTGTCTAGCTGGTGTGCTCACTGCGGACACAGCCCGGCGCATCATACCCGCCTGGGTGGGTGCTCTGCTTTCTTCACATATGTTTTCGTGCTGTTAGCGTTCACATTCTTGCATGCCCTCGCTGATATATATGAATGACGGTATTGAACTGCCAGAATATTCTTTTGACGGCTTTTGAAATAACTATACGAGTATGCGTAATCTTCATCCGTCTCTATAGTCGCGCACGTGTTGTCGTGCTGGTCGCATTTATTGTGAACTCTCATACAGTTCAGACGCTTTCGTCGCTCTTGACAGGTGTCACTGAGATAATCACTTCGTGTTGCTTGACAAGCTGTGTAATTTTAGCTCTCGCGTGGCTTCTTATCTTTCGGCTAGCAAGTGTTCTCTGCATTTATGGTCAATAATACAATGCGGCAATCAAAGGAAGCATATTTTTGCTAGCAGTTGAATTATGTTAGGATCTGCTTTCATGGTAGGTCATTACACTTCGCATTTACGTTTCTTTTTTCAATAATAATAATAATAATATCTGGGGTTTTACGTCCCAGAACCACGATATGATTATGAGAGACGCCGTAGTGGAGGGCTCCGGAAATTTTGACCACCTGGGGTTCTTTAACGTGCACCTAAATCTAAGTGCACGGGCCTCAAACATTTTCGCCTCCATCGAAAATGCAGCCGCCGCGGCCGGAATTCGATCCCGCGACCTTCGGGTCAGCAGTCGAGCGCCATAACCACTAGACCACCGTGGCGGGGCTACATTTTTTTTTCACCTTTGGGAAGCCGAAAAATTTTTCCATAATCAAAAAGTAATAAAACTGCACTTACGAGTACCGAAGACGTTAGTATCGTTTCATTGGATCAGGCGCTCACAGATACGACTAGCAGCATGTCTTGTTTTTAGGATGCAAAATCAGCAATTTGACTTTCTGAATAGCGACAGTCTTTAAAACGCGTTTTTCTGCCTAATTTCTAACAAGTTTTAAAGCCAGTCTCATTCATCCTCGCGAATACATGTGCGCATTTACTGTGCCGCTTCACTGATTTCCGTGGTTTTTGGTCACATTTGCCCATTGGTCTTATGCAGTGCCAAGTCAAGTGTGGGCAAGTACATCAGTGCATCATGCGCCAGCTGTGGTGCCTGTGCAATGTGCAGATCTCGATGACGGTAAAGCAATGCGTCATATGTAATTTAGACGTTAGCTAGTTGATGGCATTTTTGTTCTCTCATCCATAATTTCATGCGATGCAACCGCGATACATAAGCGTGGTTGTATAAAGGTACTCTTGTTTTCGTTGGCAGCTTATTATTTATGTTGGATAGCTAATTGTTAATGTTGTTACAGAGAAGTGAAGTGCATACAGCAGTCGTAATAAGGGATATAATTGTTGTTCATCCTCGGGATAGTATACACAGAATTGTAATACGTTTGCAGGTGACAAAACCTTCTGACACAAGAGCCAGGCGCAGTTTTATCGAGCAACTGGCCAGGAGCTCACACCTTGCAGGGTCTCCAGCAGCAGCAACACCGCCCATGTGTTGTTTACAATGCCGTAACTGAGCATACGATCTTTCTTTTTGTGTTTTTTTATTCATTTTCTTTTTTTTTGCGTTTCACTCCCATCTAAATATCACCGCCGCGGCCGAGCATTGACGCGCCGCAGCGAATTAATTTTTAATCATACATTGGCTGCCACCATTCAAATATTCGCCATGACTGGCATTCACCTGGTATTGAAGAAAAATCGTTGGCAATATTGTGCTATTGCAATAGTGTGCTATATTGTGCAACCAAATTTCAAGACAAGTTTGCGTGCCACTTTATTTACTTAACGAATGAATCTTGAGTCTATTGCAAAACTGCTTGCCTTGTACGTGATTCTCATCAAATTGCCACTGTGCTGTGGTTTTCACTTGCAGCCGACATTCGAAACAAAGCTTCACTTTTAAGAAAAACTGGAAGTTTCATGGAGAAGTTCAACAAGGTCAAGGTCACACTCGGTCAGATGTGCAGTGCCCGCATGTATTCCGTGGAGATCGATGAGCATTTCTGAGGAAATCATGCTAGGTTTTCTCTCATAACTGTAGTAAGTGTGTGGTTAAAACACCATTAGAAAGCTTCATTAGCAACTTCTGAAAACACTTTCATATTTGTAACTTCTGTGATGCTGGCTACACAAAATTCTACTAGGTGTATAACAGATTGAAAACGTCGGTTTACCAGGTAGAAGTTTTTTTGTGATGGGCGAAGACACCAGGTGATCTAAGAACATAACGTCGTTTGTGTCCTCTGCTTTTTTTTCCGTCAGGATGACATGCCAGCAGCCCGCCCATCACCTGACCGCAGAATTTGGAGGGAGTACGACAAGGCGTTTTACTGCGATCAAGTGCAAGAGAAGGTGAAACTTTCGGTTGGCACACTTCTAGAGAAAGCCCTTATTTGGTACTTGACGATGTACTATATTAAGGACCTCAGATACCCAAATGGGCATGCTCAATACTTAGTCTTGTGCAGAGTATAATGAACCCAATTGTTTCCAAGGTGTTTTGCCGGCGGGAAGCTGCTGAAGACACATTGAAAAGATCAAAGGTATTCGTTAAGCAGCAGAATATATTTCTCCGAAAAAACATCCGATGGTACGTTTATCGTTTCCTTCAGCGCTGAGCATTGCTTTCAGCGCTGTTTATATTTTTTCACAATAAATGCTTATACACGTGAGCAGTGCCTGTTTCTCGCATGCTTATACACGCTAGAGACAGCAGGTACTGCTGAACTATGAAGCTAATATGGTCCGTCAAGTCATTCTCAACAGAAATGATCCCGCTTAACGGTACATTTATGTTCAACGCGGTGCGTCTATGCTTTAACCGCCGCTAATAAAAAAAAGAAAACGATGCGAATTTTTATACGCATGTCTAAACACTCTGCAAGCTTATACTTTCTAAGCTCACTGTTAATGGTTAATCTAGGTACCCATCAAGGGGTAACTCAGTGAAGAAACTATTCTGTGTGATATAATCGATTCACGTTAAAAAAATCCGAAGTGGTTAAAATTAGGCAGTATTAGCATACGGTGCCCAGAGCTTCGTGTGCACAATTTCTTGTGTTTGTTGCCAGTGCGCACCTGTCAAAGACTAGACACTGGTATACGTACGTTACTTTACGAATACAGGATAGCGTACGTGCCCATCCAACGCAGCGTCTGCGTACACAATGCCAAAACTCTGTTAGCCAACAATCAACCACTACACGGCGTGCCACTTGACGCCAAGGGAGTCCGCATTAGGGATACCGCAACCTGACTGCTTTCTTCGTTCTTGTGCATGCCGCAAGACGCTGGATAGGATCAATGGGGGACTAGGGAAGAGACCTTAGTCCTCAAGTGGACATAAAATAGGCTTGTAATGATGAAATACAAAATGCTTCCTTGGAGCATGCGCCAATCGTTTGCCGTGAAATGTACATACCTAATTTAATGTTCTACTATTAGTAACGGCATGCTGTCGAAATGAAGTGCGGGCAGTAGATCTTCCACGAGGTGTTCTAGATTTCGCAAAACCGTTCACCCTCTTCTCCTAAATCCGCGGTAGGCGATTTCTAAATCTGGAAAACAATATTTGCATAATTAAATTACCGTCCTCTGGAACGTACATATGTGCCAGCGCAAAGTGCGCACGCCTCTGGGTGTGCCTCGTAATAACAACGCAGCATTGGCCTAAAAAGTTCAGAAATCGTTAAACAACCTCATGTTCGAGAAATGACCACTTTGCGTTAACTTTTTTGCGATAATATATCATAATTTAGCAGTTTAAGTTCATCGTGACGACTACCACACTGAGGCGCAACCGCTTTGTATGTGCTCAATAAAAAAATATGCGCATAGCTTAGCAACACTAGAACCTATTACTCGATGGTGTCAAATTCATTTTCAATTAATGCGCAACTATACTACGCTCTGGATTTCTGCTGTACGCAGTGCCTCTCAGTAATCCGCGCATAAAAAATTAAGTGCGTGTATACGTAAAACACTCCAAAAGGCTATCCCATGCACTCAAGCACAACAAGCTAACATTCCCCAGTCGCGTGCGCGTGCAAATGCAGCTGTGTGGATGTAGCTCGTGAATGCTCGCGTGTTCAGCAGTATTAATCACGGCGAGATTTGTCAAAAATTTATCAAAAGGTGAAACTTGTACACAGTTAGGCACTGCATGCCCATGAAAGTGCCTTTCGTACCAATACTATACTTAGTACATTGCATGGATTCGCGCTTCCATAAAATGTTTCAGTAAACTTATGTGAAAAATATAGCATCATCCAGTGTGATTTTAGCGCAATCTCGGCTCTGAGACGAGTATGAGGTGATTTTAATAGCGTGGCGGGACGGCTATATCAGCGTGAGTACCGTTCATCCCCCGAAGAAGCAATTGAAAGGAGAGCAACGGTTCGTCCCCTTGCCGTTTCTCCTTTTAGCAGAGTAATGGGAGTGGCAATGCACTTGCTCCCTCAAAGGAGGAACCCCTTTACCCCCGTTGCTCTCTTTTGGCTTAGAGTGTAAAATAATGGATACGTTGCACATTATACGGCGTACCGTTTACGCAAAACGGCTTGCGCACGATTTTGTGCGGCAATCGCTCTGCGCCTCTTCTTTCATTCGCGCTTCTTTCTTAGACGCATTCCAGGAGGTCAAGCTCATCGCATGCTTCAATCAGCCAACCAGCTAGCAGCAACGGATGCACGGCTTCGCCTTCTCTCGCGCTACATGCTGCGCGCGCCTCCTCCTTTCTTTGTTCGCGCTTCCTTCTGCGGTTTCAATAGTCTACATAGACATACGCCCTGAAATACCAACTCCTGTGGCAGTCGTCACATAGCAGGGGCTTCTCGTAACAAACGCGCTGGCGCATCGAAATAATTCGCGAACAGCCATCCATTTTTAAACCTGAACTCGCGAACGTCGACCGCCGAGTAGATAAGCGCCGGACAATTTAGCGCAGCGGCGAAATGAACGAGAATACGACGCGCATGTGCGCTATGAGCACACCTGGGCAGCTGTCGTCTGCTAGGCTTTTCCGGGGACCAGGCAGCACCACCGCTTCTAAGACACTACCTAAGACGAATTGACGGTGCAGGCGGTTTTTTTTCTTTCTTTTCAGGCAATGTATGGATCCTCCCCACAACCAAAAGGATTCTGCACCTTACGTCGCTTCGCATGCCTCCGGTATCAGAGGTATGCGAGCTTTCTGCACTGCACCTCGTTTCTGAGTGCCTCCGTGATAGGTCTACTTTCGGCCAAGCGACAATGCCATGTGATGAAGTCACATGGTGATGTCGTCACGTGATGACAACTTCTTGCAGTGCTCGTGATTCCGTCCCGAACTCTGACGGTCAGTTTTCCCGTTTGACGAGGCATCTAAGGCGTTCGCCTTCACAAGCATAGCAAGCCCTGCCAAAAGGTTCGCTGTCTTGATCTTATATAAGAGATACCCAAATTTATCATTCCGGCACTAGCTTAAGTTTATCTGGTGAGAAGCGTTGGACTTCATCTGTAGCAATCTTAAATACGGAAACACGCCTGTGCCTAAACTATGGCCTAACTGAAGATAGGATGTGACTCGCGTGTGGTGTCTCCAATCCGGCCGAGCCATAGACTACGCAACGAGAAACCCTATCTTCGACCACGTAAAACGAATCACTGTAAAGAACGTACGAGTTCCCGTAACGCCATATAGTGCAATGCTCCCGTATATCGTTTGTGCCGGCGTACCACTATCCGAATGCGTTTTATATGCGCGAGTGGCTCGAAGTCTACCGAAACGTCTTGAGATGATCAGAGTGAGTAATAGGAATTTTAGCTCTGCGTACGTTGCGTTCGTTACAGCACTGGGTGCTTCAGGACGCCAGCTCCTGCATTGCGCTTGTGCGCGGAACTAACGTGAGGGCGCTCTATGCGAAATGCCGCGCCTTTATACACACCGCGCCTTAAGGGAGGCGGCGTACTCTGTGCTATAACTAGTTGAAACACACCTCGCATACTGAGGTACCCAGGTGCCGACCGGGACGGTACGAGATTTCCGTGCTTACGATATGGTAAATGAGCCCTGATAAAGAAAGCTTGTGCATACTGAAACATAAGCAAATTAACATGTATGAGATGGCGGTGATGAGTTTCCAACTGTATAGGCCCCCATGCTGAGTAACCCACTGCCTTACCCACTGGTCTATTCACCCCCGCTTCCTGAAGGCGTAGACCGCATGAACGTGTTTTACCGGCGAAGATGGCGCTATTTTCTCTCTAGATCAGGAATTACTTCTCAATCTATACTGGTGCAACTACGGCAAGACGCTGACGAACGCAAGCAAGAAAGTGAAAGACGCCGCGCACATACCTCCCAAAATTATCACTGAATGCGGCAACGCACAATAAGAGCGGCAGGTATAAGCGTGTACTTCCCGAACACAGAGTGCACTACTCCGCTCTTCTTCGTTGGTTCACGCTTAAATAACATTTCGGTGTTGCAACAGCGCTTTCGTGCTCCTCCACTTCTTTGGCATTGTTTTACGCAATGACAGGAGCACGCGATGACGAAAAAAACGCCAGGCCTGCGCTGAAACCGCAGCACAGTCACAGCGAAAGCTGGAAGAGCGGCGTTTCTTGAGCCCGTTAAGCTCTCTTGGGGCTACAATACAAGTACACTAGAAAAGTACCCACTACGCCATAAATCACAATTTTTGTGAAGTTGGGAAGCACCTACTAAGCCATTATTCGTCATTCTGCGGAGAAACAAAGCACCAGCTACACGTCTGTAAGGCATTATGTGCACTTTGTTGACGCGACGACTGACGACGATGAAGAATTAATGCTCAGCCCTTTGTAATGGGTTGGAATCTTTAAACGGCCCACCAGTTATGTGATTTGCATTGGGTTACGCCCGGCCGCTATTTCCCTCTCCCGTCATGCTGTATAACATACGTTGACTTGGGAGAGAGACAGGGGGGGGGGAGAACTTTACTGAGACCCCGAGGAAATGGATCATGCGCTTATGGGCTTCCTTGGCCACCAATACAAGTGCACTTGCGAGGAACCCACTACGCCATAAATCACTGTAATTTTGAGAAGTAGGGCAGCAGGCACTGTGCCATTTTTCGTCATTCTACGGAGAGCGTTGGTACCTGCTATACGCATGTAAGGCATTATGCGCACTTTGTTGATGATGTGCCTGATGACGATGAAGAATTATGGCAGAGTCTTTTGTAATGGGTTGGAAGCATTCAACAACCTACTCGTTGCGCAATTCGCATTGTGTGACGCCTGGTTACAGAATTCGCGTTGTGCGACGCGTGGTGCTTATTTTACTCTTCTACCACGCTATATTGCATATGCTAATGTGGTTCCTTCCCGACATGAAGCCTGTATAGGACCTTTTCGCAAAGCAGTTTCAAGCACCGGCATGGCTCAGAGGTTGAATACTGGGCTCCCACGCAGAGGGCCCCGGTTCGAACCTCGTTCCATCCTGAAATTTTTTTTCTTATTTCGTTTTTTTTTTCTTATTCCGAGCGATACTGGTTACGGACACCGGCGGCGGCGGCGGCGGACAACTACGGCGCCAAAAACGGCCGGTGAAATGATCTCATAACAGCTTTCGCTGTAAAAGCACTTGATTAGTAACCAACGCTTTCACATCATTTAGAGGACTTCCAAGGAAGATGTTTCCGAGGAAATTCTTTTAAACAGCTTTGCTTACTTCCGAGCCCCATAAGACGTCTTATTTCAAACGCACAACCGCGTTCGCCAATTTTAGCGCTTATACCATTCCTCATTTACAAATTACGCGCACCATCTCGTATTTATTTTACTCTCGAAGTTCACTGTGCTTCGTTACTACAGTTCTTACTTTCACAGTGCCTTTGTTGGCGCCGCTTCAAAAAAACGCCAGAATTTCAGGGGAGTGTGGGAGCTTGAAAAGGTGAAATATTCTTGAATAGGGTGTGTCATTGAGTTGGTGCTTGCATTTCGTCTCCCGCACTATCTGTCGCGGAAAACATGCAACTTTAGCGAATCTTCCGTCTTATTTCGAATGACGTTCGTAAGCTTTTTGGCTTCATTTTTAGGCTGAATGCAGATATTATTAAGTTATATTCGAAATTGTAATTTATGGTTCAGTGGTGCGTTTGTTGATGTCGTCTCGTGGTTTCTTAGAATTGTGTTTATATATGCTTAGACTGCCAGCACACAAAAACAAGTTACAGAGAAACGTGTGACGCTCCTGTTGGCAAGACGAATGAGCCTCACCTGATAATTGCAGTACACTTGGTTCCAATAGCAGCGACTGCCCGACCTTGCCATGATACGTCGAACATTTATTCAAGTTCTCCCGATGCCATATGTGGGACGACCTCATCACAGTCCTGGGACAGCTTACTACTCTCCGACAGTAGAGCTTGTAATGCTCGGAACCGTTTACCTGGTTAGGCGTGAAATCCAACGAATAGCCGTTTGCTTACAATTATATGGACGTCACAGAAGGAAGGTGGCTGAGTCTAATCCGGAGTCCCATACAATTACGTGTCCCATAACCATATCATTACTGTAGCACATAACATACCAGCCATTATACATTTCCCTATTGCAAAACCCAGCGTCACTGGGTACCAGCGTCCACTGCCATGCCGGATTATGGGCCCAGTGTCGCACTGGATACTGGGCCGCTGGAGCGGCGTTTTGCTGGGAGGCGCTGGGACTGAAGCGCGAAACGGCTCTACAGCGTTAAAACCGCGGTGCCTTACTGCCCTACTAAATATATCAGTAAAGAAAGGTATAGAGAAAGCATTAGTGCAATAAAAAAAGAAAGCCGTATGAAAAAAAAAAAACATGGTTGATCACTCCGTCATAGGAATCGGAATAACACGAAAGTAAAATGTGCCCTTATAGAAGTAACTGAATGTTCACTGTACATTGATATAAGCAAGTTTGCACAATGTATATTGATGTCTGGCAGCTATAGCACCGTTTAACGTGGATGCACCCACTTTGATGCTTGGTGGTACATCTCCATGCCGACGACTAACGTCCATGTTCAATGATTAAACAAACCCTTGTGGTAGCTGTAGCAGTTAACGGTGAAAGCGTAATCAGAGAACGAGTTGTGATAGCCAGAAGAGCGTCGCATATTGGACGCAGAACTTGGTCGCCATCCTCCGGCATGTTAAAATGTGATTGAACGCCATGGCCGCACTAGAGGGAAACACAAAGCGCGTCGTGCCGCCCCGGTAGCCCGGCCGCAATTTTTCTCGGGGCGAGAGCGTAGGCGGGGAACGCGGTGTTACAGCCAGGTGAAGCAGGCGCGCGTCGCAGAGCTATTTTTCGTTTGATTAGCATGATGCTGTGAGCGAGGCCGACGCTTTTACGACGCCTGCGTTAAGGTCGCCACCTCGCGGTGTGTTAAGGCATTGACAAAATTGCGCTTCTATTGAAAACGCGCCGAATGGGATGAACGTGTAGCGCGTTGCAGGTACTAATCGCGGAAGCTACAGTAATGATGAATTACTCTACTTTGCTGCTCCCAGAGGGCAACACCACCCCGCCGACCAGGAGAGTGGTAGATATAAAATGCGCGTTTGTATAGCCTCTTGAGTCTGTGACCGTGGCGCAGTGGATAGCGTGCCCGGCATCTGTTGTTGCAGACCGAGCGGTCGTGGGTTCGATGCCCGTTGACGGAACATTTTTTCTTTTCCTTCCGATCGCGTAAATTCACTGAAGTCTTGGTGAAACCCGGCATAAAACACTTTCGTGTTAAAAAGCCCCACCACGAGAATTCGAACTCGCCGCATCTCGATCAGCAACCGAATACTCTACCACTGCGCCACGCTGAACTTTTTTTTATCATGGTATTTAATAGAATGCGTATGAATATAGTACACTCTATCACAACAGTCTATAACACAGAGTTACACTACTACAGTCACTTAGCGACAATGAAAGTACAAGCACTGCCACAGAAACTGGAAGACTAACGTATAGTGCTTCATTCCAGGGAGAGTTCATCAGGTGCTGCACAGAAAAGGTGGCGAGGCTAAGCACCTCGCCAAGATTGTGTACCATTCCGGTCTGAAATCAAGTTCGTCGTAAACTTCTTTTAAATTAATAACCATTCGGCTGAAATGTATACGTGATGAGGTGATCGGCTCTGCGTTACGGTCCTGCATTCGCGTCTACCACAAGCTGAAGCATGCTGGCCTCTTTGTAAAAAGGCTAGTAAATGCAGTAACACAGCGTTTCGTTTCATACTTTCATCTCGCGTACTCAGGGAAGACGCGATCTTTCTTTCCAACTCAGATTTGCTTTTTTTATGCGACACAAACAAAATGTTGCCGGCAACGAATGAAATGCCCAAAATGGGAAGAGCGCTGAGTTTCTTTAAGAATTCCCGTCTGAACTCCGAAAAATATCAAATGCATCGAAGAGCAGGGTACAGTTTGACGGCTGTTACTGCCGATTTTTAATAGCCGTGTCTCGCCCTTGCGAATGATCAACATGTACAGAAGCTTTATGATGGCTCGTTCGATAAACACACGCGTACATGAATTCATAATGAGTATAGTTTTTTCGCACTAGCGACGATATTCATAGGCGTGCGCACAGGGGGGGGTAGCAGGGGGGGGCGGTGGACACCCCCTAACCACCTAAAAGGGGGGGGGGATCTGCCCCATACATTGACTTAGTAGGGAGGGGCAGGCGCTGCGATGAACCTTTGCCCCACCCTGACGGGCAACCCTGCGCACGCCTATGACGATATTGTGGTGGACCTCAAAGTCCGCCGGCTACCAGGCTGTCGTGTAGAAAAATGGACGGCCCGTCCGAACGAACGCTTTAATGGAACATGAATGAAAAAGAAAAGATGCCTTCGTGCCCTCGAGCGAGAGGCAGCTCGTGAGAAGCAATCACGATGATGATAAAACGTTCGTCTGCTACGTTGGTGAAGACGAAGTTGCAACATCTTCCCGCGCCCAACAGATGGCGTCACTCGACTTCCAGTCGGTAGAGCATTTGAACAGGGCGGTCGACTATGTCTTCGCCCGGCAGACGAATAGAACAGGTTCATAATGATTTTATTTTTCACCAACTTGCCCAACAAAAAGTTCTCCTAAAGAATAGAAGAGGAGCGGACCTTTTACACACACTTTTCTGCCCTTGTCGAGATGAACTTAACCTGGGTCATCATATGAATAGGCCTTCTTTCTTGAAGGCACGTCAGGTTGTTGACGAGCTGGCCTTAGTCTGAGATGTGTCGGGTGGCATTCAGTCTCTTGAAGTTTAGTCAAAAGCCCCTTTGATGAAGTCGGCTCTCTTGTCAGCTTTCTCTTGCATCTCAATTACGCACGAGGTGAATGGTAAAACATCCATATGAAAACTGAACCACTCCGCGTCAATTATTCGTTTCAATGGTGTTTTCGTGCTGATAGCATGAAAAAACGTCGTGGCGCCGCATTCTGCTTGTCCTACTCGTACGTCTTGACCAACGTCTTCTGGCCACCTTGAAGAATCCCACATCAATTTTGGTTCATGCCACCATAGACTTCTCTGCTGATATTTCTCTTGTCTGTAAGTCTGTCGGATTTTCTTCGCCTCGCTGGAAGCACCGCACGAAGGCTCCGTTGGCTTGTGGATTTCGGCCACCCGGCTCCCGACGAATGTCTTTCTTATTCAATGATCGATGTGCCCTGTAGGTGTGGAATCTGCCAGCTGGTCCTTCATCCAGGCACATACGAATGATCTTGTTCTTATTTTCCAAGTGACAGCGGTCGTTGTCAAACCTTCGCATCAAACTTCTAAGGCGTCGATAATTACAGCGGCCGTCCTCTTTCGTGGGACTTTTAGTGAACTGTTGTATCCTCAGTTCGTTGTTAAACACAGTTTTTTCATCAGCTCCACCAAGTAAACTTTCCGGATGCCGAATATCTGTGACAGCGTCAGACGCACAGTCCTCTTCTACGCATGTCCGAAGTACAATGACTGTGGAACAGTGAGCGCTGTTGCTTGGCAAAGCAATTGGCCCTTGCACAGTCCATCCTTGTTTAGTGCGCACAGCCTTTAGATCTTTCCATTTGTTGCACACGCTTCTCACGTCACCAGTCACAAATTTCCAGTAGTAGTCGGAGCCTACTAGTAGCGCAACAGAATTTCCGTTGTCTCCCTCTAGGCAAAGCGCTCGTGTATCCGTTCTAGTCTCTTCCATTTTCTTTATAACTTGTTGGCCTGGAATTGGAATGTGCTCGCTACAGATGTCTTCTACTTCTAAAGCGTCGATTACAATCAGTTCCTTCGTGGCTTCAATAATGCTGACACGTACTTTTTTCATTGTTTTCTGAGCATTGTGACCTCCGAAAACTCCAACTGTCACCGTTTCTTCTTGCAACAGCTGGCAGCCAAGTTGGCGAGATGCTTCGATGGTGATGAAGCTCTGCTGACTCCATCCGTCGAACAGTACCCTGTAATACCTTGAAGACATCGTGCCTGCTATCTTGGCTGTCAAGCACTGTAATAATATTGCCGCGACATATTGGCCGCATTCAAATAGCGCGCCGTCAACATGCATACCCGACACTGCGCGCTGTATCGTAGTGCCGCGCAGCGACCATCGTGGCACGAGCACCTGGCCGGACCCGGCTCGCATGCGCCACGCGCTCATGTGCCTCTCGGTGGAAAAAGAAGAGGAGAACGGCTGAACGACATTTTTGGTGTTCGACTGACTCGCAGTTTTACGACCGCAGTGCCTCTGAGTGGTGGGCACAAGTTCGCCCTTAATAAATACGTTTGTTTTATTAGCCTTTGTGCTTCAGCATCGCTACATTTCTGGTGGAGGTGCGGGGTATGAATCGAAGCCCCACGAGCGCAAGACAGCGTAGCCCCGACGACCAGTGAGTCGATTCCGTAGAAGTGACTCCTGTACACCAGAGGGCCAGCCGCCGTCTTCGAGGTGACTCACCTGAGTTCACTCCTCTTCACTTCACGCCAAGGGGAACTCAGACAACGGACGCCGCCACCATGACTAGCCAGGTAACACCGGCACAAGTGGTCATCAAACAACCTCACCAGCCTCCAGTGTTCCATGGCGACTCGTTCGAAGACGTGGAGGATTGGTTGGACCTGTTCGAGAGAGTGGCGAGCCTGAATGGATGGGACGAGAGAGAGAAGCTCCGTCGCCTGTACTTTGCTTTGGAGGACTTTGCAAAGACGTGGTTTGAGAACCATGAAACGTCTTTGTCTACCTGGGAGGAATTTCGACGACAAGTGCTGGCTACTTACGCCAGCACAGATCGCAAAGAAAGAAAAGGCGGAGGCTTCTCTTCAAACCAGGAACCAGCTCACGAATGAAAGTGTGGCGATGTACATCGAGGACATGGTCCGCCTGTTCAAGCGTGCCGATGCCAACATGGCCGAAGTTAAGAAGGTGCGCCATCTTATGCGTGGCGTGAAGCAGGAGCTATTCACTGTTTTTGTCCGAAACCCACCGAGAACAGTTGCCGAGTTTCATTCCGAAGCGACAGCCATCGAAAAAACGCTGGAACAGCGGGCTCGGCAATACAACCGGGACATAAACTGTTCACCTGCCAATGTCTTCTCTGGAGGCGTACGGAATGACATGGAAACCCTGCGAGAGCGAATCCGATCAGTAATCAGGGAAGAACTCAGCAAGTTCCAAGCACCTCAGACCACAACTGCACTGTCTGTCGTCGACGTTGTGCGAGACGAACTGAGGCAGCTCATGCGGGAGCCGGACCGTGAGCCACAGTCAACTCGACGCATCCCAACGTACTCCGAGGTACTGAGGCAACCCGTGGTGCACAACAATGCAGCAGTTGCTATGGCGGCGCCTTACCCGCCGACAGCGCGCAGTGCGCCACATCCGCCGGAACCAACGGCTAGATACCAGCCTCCAGCGCGTAGCGTAGCTCGCTATGTGGAGCAAACGCCCCGGAAAAGTGACGTCTGGCGTGACCACGATCGCAGGCCTTTGTGTTTCCATTGCGGAGAAGCGGGTCACCTGTATAGGTTCTGCCCTTACCGACAGGCTGGATTACGGGGCTTTCCATTGTACGCACCATGCCCTCGAAATGGTGAACGACCAACAGAGATTGAAGAATACTTATCCACACGACGGAGCCCACTCGCTCCACGCCAGCATCAGCCAAGGTCACCGTCGCCCACGCGCTACCGATCGCCCAGCCCACGTGCGTCTACAAGACTGCCTGGACGTCGTTGTCCAAGCCCACACCCGGAAAACTGAAGCAAGCGACCTGTGGAGGTGAGGCCGCTGAAAGCCACAGTCACAAAGATCCTCCATCATGGGTTAAGGGTGACGACGCTATATTTCCCGTAAATGGGTGCAGCAGCGAAAAGATTACTTCAGATTTGCGGTTGAAGAT
The DNA here is from genome assembly GCF_013339695.2 of Rhipicephalus sanguineus. Lineage (NCBI taxonomy): Eukaryota > Metazoa > Arthropoda > Arachnida > Ixodida > Ixodidae > Rhipicephalus > Rhipicephalus sanguineus. The sequence goes on along the minus strand of NC_051185.1, from coordinate 94,506,835 downwards.
AGACGGATGCGAGCTGAATGCTTTAGTCGACACCGGCGCTGATTATTCCGTAATAAGCCACCAAATGGCGAAGAAACTGAAAAAAGTTGTAACGAAATGGAGCGGATCGCAGATACGGACAGCAGGTGGTCACGTTATTGCGCCCCTTGGTAGATGCACTGCAAGGCTCGAAATAAGAGGCTTTACTTACGTTGCCGACTTCATTGTACTGCCCGAATGTTCAAGGGAACTCATATTAGGGATGGATTTTCTACAAGCTAACGGCGGCATAATTAACCTGCGTAGGCCCAGTGTATCATTCTCGACCGAACAAGCTATGCCTGTGGAGGAATCGGAGGAGCGGCGCCTTACTGCTCTGCGCGTCGTTGCCAATGACGTAACTGTGCCGCCACGCTGCAGTATAATGGTGCTTGTGGAGAATGAGGCATTTTATGACCGTGAAGGTATAGCAGATGGAAACGTAGGGCTGTTTTTGAACAAAGGAATTTGCGTGGCTCGAGGTCTTGTTCATTTAACCAATGGCCGTGCAGATGTCCTACTGACGAATTTCGGGAATGAATTTCAACACATCGCCCAAGGTACGGCTATCGCCTATTTCCATGAGTTCTGTATGGCGACCGAACTATGCAGCTTAACGACAACGTCAACCACTGGACAAGGGGGCCTGCAACGTCGACACATCAGTAACCATCAACCAGAGCCTCCCCGAAAGTCAAAAGAAACAGATATATGCCCTCGTAAAGGAATTATCTGACTGCTTCTCCACTACCTCGAAGGTCCGGCGCACGTCTATTGCAAAGCACAGAATTATAACAGAAGACGCCACGAGACCTATATGTCAGCACCCATATCGAGTGTCGCAAAAGGAAAGAGAAATTATCAAGAAGCAAGTGGACGAGATGCTGTCAGATGACGTCATTCAGCCTTCCAACTGTCCATGGGCGTCCCCCGTAGTGCTCGTTAAGAAGAAAGATAACACGCTTCGATTCTGTGTCGACTACCGGAAACTGAACAGTGTAACTAAACGAGATGTATAACCTCTGCCACGTATCGATGATACGCTAGATCGGCTGCGATGTGCAAAGTTTTTCTCCTCCTTCGATCTCAAGAGTGGATATTGGCAAATAGAGGTGGACGAGCGGGACCGTGAAAAGACAGCTTTCGTAACACCAGATGGCCTCTACGAATTTAAAGCGCTTCCATTCGGCCTGTGTTCCGCACCAGCGACGTTCCAGCGAATGATGGACACTGTCCTCGCGGGATTGAAATGGCAGTCATGCCTAGTGTATTTGGATGATGTGGTCGTATTCTCCGCAACATTTGACCAACATCTAGAGCGACTGCGCATAGTACTGGAAGCCATCCGCTCAGCAGTCTTGACAATTAAACCGGAAAAATGCCACTTCGGCTTTGAAGAGCTGCGATTCCTTGGGCATGTCATTAGTTCTGAAGGCGTTCGCCCAGATTCCGAAAGGACAACCGCTGTTGCCATGTTCCCGACACCCAGAGACAAAAAGTCAGTGCGTCGCTTTTTGGGTTTATGTGCATACTATAGGCGGTTTGTGGAAAACTTTTCAAACATTGCGGAACCCCTTACAAAACTAACAAGAGACGACGTGCCCTTCATATGGGAAAGCGAACAACAGGACGCCTTTGACGAATTAAGAGAACGCCTGCAAGCTTCACCAATCCTTGCCCATTTTGATGAGACAGCCGACACTGACGCTCATACCGATGCCAGTAATATCGGCCTCGGCGCTATACTAGTCCAGTGGCAAAATGGTCAAGAGAAAGTGTTAGCCTATGCTAGCCGCAAACTGTCGAAAGCTGAGGCTAACTACTCTGCAACCGAAAAAGAGTGTCTCGCAGTCATTTGGGCAATAAGCAAGTTTCGACCATACCATTATGGTAGACCGTTCAGGGCAGTCAGTGACCACCATTCGCTATGCTGGTTGGCAAATCTCAAGGATCCGTCAGGGCGACTAGCAAGACGGAGCCTTAGGCTGCAGGAGTATGGCATTACTGTAGTATACAAATCCGGGAGAAAGCACAGCGATACCGACTGCCTGTCACGCGCACCAGTCGATCCAAGTGTGTCTGAAGAAGATGACTTCCCGTTCCTAGGCGGTGTCGACGCATCGGAAATCGCTCAACAACAACTTGATGACCCGGATTTGCTGCCGCTTGTACAACGCCTGCAGGGTCTCGACGTTCAAGTCCCGCGCATATTCTCGAGAGGACTCCCTTCGTTCTGTCTTCGAGAAATAGTCCTTTACAAGCGGAACTTCGAGCCCAACGGCGAAAAGTTTTTACCAGTCGTACCAAAAGCTATGCAAGAAGAAATTCTGCACGCATGCCACGACGAACCGACATCTGGACATATGGGTGTGAGCCGTATATTCGCCAGGATTCGTCTGAAGTACTACTGGCCTAAGTTGCTCGCATCAGTGCAGCGCTACGTCAAAATCTGCCACGAATGTCAAAGACGCAAAACTCCATCCGTAAAACCTGCAGGTCTTCTCCAGCCAATAGACCCTCCGGACGCCCCATTCCAACAAGTCGGCATGGACCTCCTAGGACCTTTCCCGACATCTTCTACAGGCAAGAAGTGGATAGTGGTAGCCACAGACTATCTGACCCGTTATGCTGAGACTGACTCTCTGTACAGCGCAACAGCAGTCGAAGTCGCCAAGTTCTTTGTCAACAGCATAGTCCTCAGACATGGTGCGCCCATCGTCGTTATCACGGATCGTGGAACGGCCTTTACTGCAGACCAAATGCAGTGCCTGATGCGAATGACACATACCGGTCATAGAAGAACCACGGCGTACCACCCCCAATCAAATGGCTTAACGGAACGCCTGAACAGAACTCTGACCGACATGCTTTCAATGTATGTCGATGTTGAACATAAACTGTGGGATGAAATATTGCCCTACATAACCTTTGCATATAATACAGGCGTTCAAGAAACAACTCGATTTGCGCCATTCGAACTTGTATTCGGCCGAAGAGTAACCACTCCATTGGATGCCATGTTGCCACTAGGTGACGAAAGCAGCTATCCACCTGACCTAGACGATTTCTTGCAAAGAGCTGAGGAAGCACGACAGATGGCAAGATACAGAATACGCCGCCAACAGCGCGTTGATTCCAGTCGGTACGTACTGAAGCGGTTTATGAGCCCGGTGATAATGTGTGGATATGGACCCCAGTGCGCCGCCGTGCACTCTCTGAAAAGCTTCTTTGCCGATACTTCGGCCCTTACGAAGTACTCCATCGTATAAGCGACGTTACTTACGAAGTCAAATCTGCTGGACACGAGACCTCAAGACGCCGCAATCCCACAGAGGTGGTACACGTAGTCCGCATGAAGCCCTACTATGACAGATCATCGAAAAACGAGTGAGAGTTCGCACGACTCCTTTCCCTTGAAGGTAAACATTAGACAGAAGTCTGTCTGGTTGGGTAAGTAAACTGAGATAACTGATATTTATTCTCCAACCAAAGTTACGAAAACACGTAAAAGCCCGACGTTTCGGAACCAGCTTGGTTCCTTCCTCAGGGGGGACTGCGGCGGCTTGGCAGCGGCCTCTTTAAGGCACTCTTGCGGCGGTTAACGTCCCCACGCATTACCGCGGAGCGTAGCCCATGCGCATACACTGGGGGGAGAGTTCCGAGGGAACGATTGATATTTTGAGTGGTCCTCTGTATGTGCCACGACTCCAGTAGCAAGCTCCTCCTCCACTTGGTTTCACTTTCCAGGATGGCCGTTCCGTCGAAGTCTATTTTGTGGTCAAACGTCTCGGCGTGCTCGGCGACGGCGCTGCGTTCTTTGTTGAGTTTACGGACGTCGTTGACGTGTTGCCTAATTCGTTCGGGGAAGTTTTTGGTCTCGCCGATGTACGACGAGGGGCAATCGGCGCACGGTATTTTGTAAGCGACGCCGGGAGCCCTGTCCTTTGTTGGTCGGTCTTTCGGGCGGGGAAGGAAGCGGCCCAGCGTGCATGAAGGCACGTGCGCGATGTGTACACCTTCATTTTCTAAAAATCCGGGCCAACGCCCCGCTGGCTCCCTGGACGTATGGGACCGAGACGCGTTTTGGAGAGCTGTTCGTCAATGCTGGCTGGGAGTCGCGTAACCTCTTTTGCTCTGCGCGGCGGGCGACGGACCGAATGAAATTTCTCGGATAACCGTTTTTTCTGAGGTCCGCAATTACGCGGGCCTCTTCTTTCCGGCGTTCCGTGTCAGTGGAACATATCTTTTTGGCTCTCTGAAGTAATGTGGAACACAACGGAGGCCTTATGGGTGGAGGGATGAAACGAATCGTATTGGAGGATCGGCCGGTGTGCGTCGACTTCCTGTATACGGAGAACTCCAAGTCACTGCCCCTTCTTGCCACCTGGACGTCGAGAAAGGGGAGGGTGCGGTCGCGTTCACACTCGACCGTGAACTGTATGGCTGGGTGAATGGAATTCAGGTGCAGCCTGAAGTTTTCAATTTCAGATGTCTTCACGACACAAAAGCAATCGTCCACGTAGCGAAGAAAGAGCTTGGGTCGCGGCGAGAAGGAGCCAAGTGCTTTCCCTTCTATATGTTCCATGGTCAGGTTTGCCATTGTGACAGAGATGGAGGCTCCCATTGCGGTTCCACTGTTTTGCCTGAAAATCGTTCCTTTGTAAGAAAAATACGTGCTGGACAGGCAGAATTCCAGTAGGCGGCAGAGTTCGTCAATAGTGAGCGGGGTCCTTTGACTCAAGCCATCGTCACACTCAAGAGCAGCACGGGCACATGACACAGATAAGGGTACCGGCACATTGGTGAACAAAGATACGACGTCGAACGAGACCAGGCTCTCGTCTTCGTCGATGCTCACCTGTGATGCTAGCTGCACGAAGTGGCTGGAGTCGCGGACATGAGTTGGGGTCTTCCGGGTGAGAGGGGCGACGATTCGGTGCAGGAAGCTTGAAAGGGCTCGGCATGGAGAGGAAGTGAAGTCGACGATCGGTCGGAGGGGGGCGCCAGGCTTGTGAATTTTGGGTAGTCCGTAGAAACCCGGTGCGGAGCCGTTGCGGCAGATTAGACTTAGGTAGAGTGCTTTTAATTGTGGGTGGTGCTTGAAAATTTCGGAGAGTAGCTTGTTTAGCTGAGTCTGAGTTTGCTTCGTCGCATCCTTTTTTAGCTGCGTATATGCGTCACCCTCTAAAAGGGCCGAAATCTTCCGGTCATAGTCCCGGCTGTCCAACAGCACCGTTGAGTTGCCCTTGTCGGCGGGGAGGATGACAATGCTCTGATCTTGTCGGAGTTCCCGAAGGGCTTTGCTCTCTTCTGCGGTGCAAGTTATTTTTCCCTTGTGACGGCAATTTCGAAAGGATTCCAAATGATTTTAGCCTAATTTCTTCTCTGGCGCTTGGCCTCGCACTCTGGACGGCTTCCTCTACAGCTGCGACGACTTTCGATAAACGGGGCGTTGTTGACACGTTATACCCATGTCCCTTTGCCAGAACAGAAATTTCCCGATTAGTGAGTGGGCGGGATGACAAATTGGTGACAAACCTGAGATTTGGGTTGCCTTGGGGCGAACCCCGGTCCAACAGGTCAGAAAGTTTCCTATCCTGCGTGGTCCGATGCCTATCTGCAGACGACGCCGCCACGGAGTCCGCGAATGCGTCGATCGGAGGCATCAATCCAGGGATGCGGTGCTGAAGTTTACGCTTAGGCGAAGAACAGGTCCAATTCCTTTTTCCGTAGAGAGGCGTTGATTTCGTGCAGGCGGGCGTTGACCAGCCGTTGTTCTGCTCTCATGACGATTTCCATACCTTCGGGGGTCGAGACAGGGCGTTTCAGCCGTAGGCTTTGAGGGACGACTTTCCTATCTTTGCAGGTGCGATTGAAGTCCAGATGAGTTTTGAAATCATCGCCCCTCTCACCCGGAAGACCCCAACTCATGTCCGCGACTCCAGCCACTTCGTGCAGGTAGCATCACAGGTGAGCATCGACGAAGACGAGAGCCTGGTCTCGTTCGACGTCGTATCTTTGTTCACCAATGTGCCGGTACCCTTATCTGTGTCATGTGCCCGTGCTGCTCTTGAGGGTGACGATGGCTTGAGTCAAAGGACCCCGTTCACTATTGACGAACTCTGCCGCCTACTGGAATTCTGCCTGTCCAGCACGTATTTTTCCTACAAAGGAACGATTTTCAGGCAAAACAGTGGAACCGCAATGGGAGCCTCCATCTCTGCCACAATGGCAAACCTGACCATGGAACATACAGAAGGGAAAGCACTTGGCTCCTTCTCGCCGCGACCCAAGCTCTTTCTTCGCTACGTGGACGATTGCTTTTGTGTCGTGAAGACATCTGAAATTGAAAACTTCAGGCTGCACCTGAATTCCATTCACCCAGCCATAAAGTTCACGGTCGAGTGTGAACGCGACCGCACCCTCCCCTTTCTCGACGTCCAGGTGGCAAGAAGGGGCAGTGACTTGGAGTTCTCCGTTTACAGGAAGTCGACGCACACCGGCCGATGCCTTCAATACGATTCGTCCCATCCCTCCACCCATAAGGCCTCCGTTGTGTCCACATTACTTCAGAGAGCCAAAAAGATATGTTCCACTGACATGGAACGCCGGAAAGAAGAGGCCCGCGTAATTGCGGACCTCAGAAAAAACGGTTATCCGAGAAATTTCATTCGGTCCGTCGCCCGCCGCGCAGAGCAAAAGAGGTTACGCGACTCCCAGCCAGCATTGACGAACAGCTCTCCAAAACGCGTCTCGGTCCCATACGTCCAGGGAGCCAGCGAGGCGTTGGCCCGGATTTTTAGAAAAGAAGGTGTGCACATCGCGCACGTGCCTTCATGCACGCTGGGCCGCTTCCTTCCCCGTCCGAAAGACCGACCAACAAAGGACAGGGCTCCCGGCGTCGTTTACAAAATACCGTGCGCCGATTGCCCCTCGTCGTACATCGGCGAGACCAAAAACTTCCCCGAACGAATTAGGCAACACGTCAACGACGTCCGTAAACTCAACAAACAACGCAGCGCCGTCGCCGAGCACGCCGAGACGTTTGACCACAAAATAGACTTCGACGGAACGGCCATCCTGGAAAGTGAAACCATGTGGAGGAGGAGGTTGCTACTGGAGTCGTGGCACATACAGAGGACCACTCAAAATATCAATCGTTCCCTCGCAACTCTCCCCCCAGTGTATGCGCATGGGCTACGCTCCGCGGTAATGCGTGGGGTCGTTAACCGCCGCAAGAGTGCCTTAAAGAGGCCGCTGCCAAGCCGCCGCAGTCCCCCCTGAGGAAGGAACCAAGCTGGTTCCGCAACGTCGGGCTTTTACGTGTTTTCGTAACTTTGGTTGGAGAATAAATATCAGTTATCTCAGACTCCTTTCCCTGTCTGACGCATCGGGTCGATGCGTTGAGGAAGGGGATAATGCCGCGACATATTGGCCGCATTCAAATAGCGCGCCGTCAACATGCATACCCGACACTGCGCGCCGTATCGTGGTGCCGCGCAGCGACCATCGTGGCACGAGCACCTGGCCGGACCCGGCTCGCATGCGCCACGCGCTCGTGTGCCTCTCGGTGGAAAAAGAAGAGGAGAACGGCAGAACGACATCTTTGGTGTTCGACTGACTCGCAGTTTTACGACCGCAGTGCCTTTGAGTGGTGGGCACAAGTTCGCCCTTAATAAATACGTTTGTTTTATTAGCCTTTGTGCTTCAGCATCGCTACAATATAACAGGGCTCGCGTGTTCTGAGAGGAGGTTTACTGCTGTATCAGAAGCCTCGTTTGCCTTCTTCCGGAAGTCGGGTTCACACATGGATGTTACATGTCGTCGAGAGCATCTGTCGCATTTTAGGGGCGAAGCTCCTTAAGGCGGCACCCGTTCGTCCCTCGTAGTCGTCGTGGTCGTAGTAGTGAGTAACAAGTCTTACGCTTTGACCTCCAAGGTGGTGCCGGTGGGAGATTTCTCCTGTGCGTTGTTGAACAATAAAAAATTCGCAGCGTGCGCGTTAACTAAAAGCCGAATTATTCTGTCTCTCATTCCCCATTAGCAGCCATTGGCATGTTCCAGTAGGAAACGTTAGTAGAAGTAGAAGTGTTAGTGTTAGCTAAAAGCCGACTTCTTCTGTCTCTCATTGCCATTAGCAGCCATTGTTTACCTCCAAGGTAGTGCCTGGTGAGATTTCTCCTGTGCGTGATTAAACAATAAAAATTTTGTTCAAAACGCCGTTCATTGATGAAATAAACCAACGAAAGACGCCAGATGTTTTGTAAAAGCAGAACGAAAGAACGCCAGATGTTTTTTCTTAAAGTGTAGTAGTAGTAGTTGCATGTAGCCACCTCGCCCGATCGTCAACGGGCGAGGTGGACCGGCAACGGCGCGAGGACCCTGCCGTACGAGAGTTAAATCACACTAAAAGACATACTTTGCGGGCGATACACTCTAGTGAGCTTTCAACGTTTCGTCTTAATATACATGATAAAGAAATTATTTCTACGAAAAACGCAAGGCACACCTTGAGCAATATGTTTGGTTTTGGGACGCTAAATGGAACCATGAGGCGATGCGAAGCCGGAGCACTTGCACGATCGCGTTCCGTTGGCTTTCGTTGGGCATGCTACCGACCTCGCGTCGTGGAACGCGCGTCCTGTCTTCCCTCTAGCCTTGCCTTTAATTCGCACAGGGCGAGCGGGGAATGCGGTCGCTCTTTCGCTCGGGAGCGGACTTCTTCCTTGCATTTCACCGATCACAAGTGATAATGAAGGGACCACGTAAACCAACAGTACAATAAAAGTTTGATGTTTAATATATACACGATGTTTCACACTCTTTATATTATGTACTGGGCGCATTTCACGGAAGAGTTTCACGGTTTACAGATGATTCCCTCCGTAGCTTCGCCCCACTCATCAGTCATTCACCCCGTGGATATGCTGTGATTTTTGTCTTCCCCTGCAGTCTCTTGCCATGTGACCTTGCTTGAGACAACGAAAGCATCGCCCGGCCTCGGTGAGAATCTGCTTCCTGACTGCCAAAATCGTTTTGTCGTCGCAGACTTCGGCACGATGTTTCGTTGACTTACAAAACAGACATGTGTCAGGCTTCCCCAGCACACATTGCAGAGACGTTGCTGACGACATGGTACGATCAAGGATGTTAAAAATTGCTGGAGTGGCGATTATTGCGCAAGAGTGAAGCCATGCCCACCAAAAGATGGCGGCTGCGCCCGCCATCTTAGTAGGGGCACGATGAATCATCGGCGTTTGGCGAAGGAAAGCGAGCGTTTTCTTCGCACGCCAGACGAGTTTAATATGGCAACTTTTCAGGTCAGATACTGCTCCAAGAGTGTCTTTGTGGTACTAGTTTTCGCTAGTAAGCCTCAAAGTCATGGCAAATTTTATTGCAGATGAATCGCCAATGCTCCACTCGATGGGTTACTTTTGTTGGCAACAATGGTCTTTTATTTTTTAATTAAGACAGTATTTACACTAACAGATCAAAGCCATTTGATGTCTAAGTAGGCAACACCAGAAAAGAACACATTTCCAAGATCTTTGGTGGGGAAAAGCTGGCTTCACTTTTGCTCGCAAGGCGTTGCGAGAGCTTCCACTCCAGAATTTTTTAAAACCTCCTTGGGTACGATGCCCAACTCGTCGCGGCATCTCTCCAGTTGGTTTACGGATTTCAGGTCTTCTTGGGGACGCACATACCGCCAGAGTTTCTCTGCAAAGAAGCTGATGTTTGAGGAAGTCCAGAAGATCTTGCAGCTCTTTCTCGATTTCGGTCGTCCTGTCCTGTGGGTCCCTTTGCCCCTGCATCGTTGATACCGCAGTTGTCTTCGGCTTGTGAAGTTCATGATACTTGAGCACCAAGTCGGATGGTATGACTCGCAAGAGAATCTCCCGTAGCATGGAGCAGTATGTATTGGGGCTTGTTCCAAGCGCTTTGAGACTCCTCACATGTACTTGTACTTCGTCGTAGAGGTCTCGAAGTTGGGTAGTGCTGGAAGACGACAAGACTGGCCTGAGATCTAAGAGGCTTCGAAGATGTTCCTGAACGATACTCCTCTCGTCCCCGAAGCGTTTCTTGAGGATATCTATTGCGTCTTCATAGCACTCTCCCGTTTCCTGGAGTACGGAAATGGCTGCAGCGGCAGTTCCAGTGACAAGCGTGCTCAAGTAGGCGAATTTCTCGGCAGCGCTGAGGTCGTAGTTATTGTGAACTGCCGTCGAAAACTGCATCCAAAATCGATGCCATTTTTGTCGGTTGCCGTCAAATTTATGCAGTTCTAGTTGCGGCATTCTCGACCTGAAACCGACGGAAGCTTGGCTCGTCGTCGTCAAAGCTTGGCTCCTCGTCGGGCGCGAGGCTTGAGACGCCTGGTTGTCCAGAATCGCAAAGCGAAGCTTTGCCGTCAATGTGACAATCTTGTCGCCATAATTGCTCGCGTCTATCATCTCTGCCTCGATAAGCTCGTCGGGCGTCTCGTCTATTAGGCTGTCATCTATCTTCTTTATCGGTGCGTAGATCGCGTTGATTCGTTCAATCGAAACGCTGACCTGTGACGATGGCAGCTCTTGTTCTCGTAGGAAGCCTTCCGCTTCTTGTACGATGCCATCCAGTTGCGAGCGCAGACACTTGCGTCGTCGGAATAGCCGTTCCATGGGTCAGACGGCAGCCGGGAACTCTTCGCCAAAGGATCAGGGGTCGCAACGCGACACCTTGAATCGATGAGGCGTCGTTCAGAATGTCTCGCTGGGTTCCGGCACCATGTGGTGGACCTCAAGGGCCGCCGGCTACCAGACTATCGTGTAGAAAAATAGACGGCACGTCCGAACGAACACTTATATCGGGAAAACGGGCAGCCGCTCCAGGCAAAAAAAAAAAATTGTCGTCAGCCACATCAGCAAGGTTTCATATTTCCTTACAGATGTGTAGCGGGTACCTCGGTTCTCCGCAGAATGGTGAGTAATGGCATAGTGGGTGCTTCTCTTCTTCGCCAAAATTACGATAATTTACGGCGCAGTGAATACCTTGCATGTCTACTTGTATTAGCTGCCGAAAGAGAGTGTACAAGGACCTCTAGAAAGGCTGCTCTTCCAGTTTTCGCTGAGACTGTGCTGCGTGTTTTGCAGACTTGGTGTTTTCAGTTGCAAACATATTCGATCGAACAAATCCGATCAAATGTGGAAAAAATGTCTTCTAAAAATACCAATCGATGGTTGAGTTCAAGTTAAGAGTAATATTGGATACATATGACAGCATAACTTAACTAAATAGAAGTTCCAATTAGCTATTAGGTTAATTACTTAGAAATAGTTGATCGAGTTCATTGAAAGATTGTAAGACTTGAGATCGCTGCGGCACCTAGTGCAGGCGATCTCTACCACGCGCTCTTTTTTACGTAGCCTCTGAGATTCGCTTCGCCAGCCCTCGAAACGTTAGGTCAACACAAGGAAAACACCAGGGCACGCGAACACCGACGTACGAGTACCATTACGCGACACCTTATTCAAGGATAAGAGTCGCGTCCAGAATTCTTTTTTTTTCCTGTGGAGGTTCATCGAAACATTCGCGCCAAGTAAGGGCTCTTAGCAACGCTGTGAAATCTCTAGATCAAAAATTTACCGGCCTGCAATGCTGCCCTTGTATTCGCATGCCTCAATGCGCTCGCTTTTTGATCGGTAAATTCACATTGTTTGCTCGCGTATGGAAACCCTTTGCAGAGCTACTTAACCACTAAGCTTAGATAAGGATACGGAAAAGGTGTGGGAAAGTTGTGTGCGCGCCTCCAAGTGAAACTGCAATTTTCACCATCCATGCGCGTGTTGACGCCCACGCTCGAATTTTCGTTTCCAAATAATTACACTATGAACTTGTGCCACATACTATAGACGCTTCAAATCTAACGATGCAAGTTGCACCCCCCTCAACTGCGGTGTGCCTGCCATTCATCTGTCCAAGAGAATCGTACTACGCGGCTTCCGTTGTAACCCTAAGTACATGCTCACTGGTTAGGTGGCTGCTATGAATATTATTAATTAAATGTTATAATTATGGGGGTTTAGCGTCCCAAAACAACGATATGGTTACGCGGGACGTTGTAGTGGAGGGCTCCGGATATTTGCACCACCTGGGGTTGTTTGCAGAGCACGTAAATCAAAACACACGGGCCTCAAGCACTGTAGCTTTCATCGAAAACTGCGGCCACCGCGGCCAAGATCCGATCGCGCGACCTTCGGGTCAGCAGTCGAGCACCATAAGCCGTAGAACACCGTGGTGGGTTATTAATAAAAACATTCGTTATCTGCACTTGAAGTATTACGTTTTCTCGAGCACTGATATCGGAATCTCTCTTTCTGCGAACACAGGCCTTTCTACGCTACGAGCAACTAATGCTGGAATCGCTTGCCGCGTTTCAATATCGTTACGATGGAGAAATACGTAAAAAAAAGACTTGCAATACATAGAAATGCTTAGAAAAACTCGCAAAACATAGAAATACTTAGAAAAGTCTTGAAAAACACAGAAATGCAATAGCCCGACGAAGGATGCCATCAGCTTCCCTGTTTCGACGGCTTTCACGGAGGGGGGAGGACTGGCTGGATTTTTTTTCTTTAAACCATTGATTTGCGGCGGGCCGCAGCTCCTGCCATGTGGGTATGTCACCTCAGTGTGTGTTTTTACTTTATTTGTGTGTTTTGATGCGATTTGTTGACGTATGTGCCAATATCGTTACAACGTCTTCATGTATTTCTGCAGCGAATCTGTCTAAGTCTACCGTGTGTTGTGGTGGTCGTCATCGTAGTAGTAGCAGTAATAGGCGTGCCGCAGCGCGCGCGACTAGAATGGGTAGCGAACATAGGCGTGCGCACAGGGGGGCAGGGGGGGGCGCCGTTCCCCTATTCACCAAAGACGGGGGGCGCAAAGTCAGCCCCACACATTAACATAACGGGGAAAGGGGCGCTGCGACTCAGGGGCGGGGGGGCGCAATGTCAGCGCCATACATTGACATAAATGACATAATTGACATAAACCTTCCCCCCCCCCCTGAAGGGGAACCCTGCGGATGCCTATGGGAGCGAATAAATAAATAAATAAAACAAAGTGATAATGCTCGAAATGAGTATGGAGATGTTAAATGGTGATGGTTATCATCGCAATGATGATGATCAGTCTAACTGGTGATAATGATGGGAAAAATGATGATAATTTTGCTCGCTCGATCACATACAGTCGCGCGCTTACAGCTTCGCTGCACGGCGTGGAACTGGCTGCAATTTCTTATTCATTTAATAAACTTTTCCAATTCACCTACTGCTTTCAGTGAAAACGCAGCGCTCTCCCGCTACGAATCGGCACCATAACTACGAATCGGCAGCATATTTCTGAACACACTTATGCTCTGACAAAAATTTGGAGGCACAAAAAAACGAGGACAAGAAATGACAGGACTGGTGCCAATCCTGTCATTCCTTGTTCAATCCGGTCAATCCTGGTGCCAATCCTAGTACCAATGGTGCCAATCCTGACAATCTTCGGCACCAGTCCTGTCATTTCTTGTCCTCTGCTTTGTGCCTCCAAATTTTTGTCAGGCCATGCACCAACTAGCCCAACAACGCATTTTAGACAGCTATGCTTCTTCTTTCAGAAATACGCCGATAGTGAAAGGCGCATGTGGCTTAACCGTATTATAGCATTAAGCCTTCCCATTTCCTCGAAAGCGACGTGTAACCCTCATTTACAGTGCCCTCGGTGACGCTTAAGAGCATGTTTTTACTGAATGAAACTCTATTATGGCGACCTTCCCTGGAACGTTCTTTTCGCGCGGTGACTGTTTTCTTGTTCCTAGAGACCGTCGCTGTTCGGGGACTGCCCAATGAAAGGTTCTGCCCACAATGATCGAAACGCGTGTTTGACATAGTGTTTTCGCAAAGTAAAATCTTTTCTGACGTGTAAAATCCTGCATGCAGGCACTGTGCCATTTCTATGCCATTTTCTAGAACCTAGAAATGGCATTTATTCCAAGAATCACGACACATCGTAACGAGCCCTCACAGAAACTTCGCCCGTGTTAAATATTTTTGTGTCGGCAGAGCAAGGCATGAGTGTCACTTTAACTGCGACATTGGACTGGACATCGCACCTTGACAAGACATGTGCCAAAGCATGTCGCTTATTGCACTTTTTTCAAAGAAATTTCAAGTATGCGCCCAAAGCGTTAAAGGAAACGTTGTATCTGACTAATATTAGGCCCGTGTTGGAATACGCATGCGCAGCGTGCGACCCTTTCACAAATGTTCTTGAAGATAAGTTAGAACGCGTTCAGAGAAGAGCTGCATGATTCGTCACGGGTAACTATGATTACAAAATTCGAAGTTCACAAATAAGAGAAGAACTAGGATGGAAATTACTTTCCACACGCAGAAAGATAGTCAGGCTAAAGCTTTTGTACAATTTTACAGTGGTAACACGGGGATCGACAGAAACATATATATATAAAAGAGCCTCATTATTATTCTAAGAGGCGTGACAATTCAAGAAAAATAAGGTCCTACCAATGTCGTATCAAGGTTTTTAAGTTTTCGTTCTTTCCTCGAGCAATTGAAGAATGGAATCTGCTTCCCCATAATAGAGTATGTGCACCAAACTTTTCTTCTGCCATAGAAAACTTCTTGCGAATCAATTTAAATATTACATGAAACGTCAGTGAAATGGACTGTCTTAAGCTCGGTAATACTGCGTTGTCTCTTTTACCATGATGCCTGTATATGCTAGCGTGTATTTTTTATAGTGCTTTGTGCTATTTTATTACAATATTATATATGTAATAATCCCCTACGATAATGCCCAACTAGGGCGCTGTAGGTTTTTTTTATAAATAAAAAATAGATAGATAGATAGATAGATAGATAGATAGATAGATAGATAGATAGATAGATAGATAGATAGATAGATAGATAGATAGATAGATAGAAAGATAGAAAGATAGATAGATAGATAGATAGATAGATAGATAGATAGATAGATAGATAGATAGATAGATAGATAGATAGATAGATAGATAGATATGGTGAAAGTGCCGTAGGTTCGCTAAGCAGTGCTTTAAATTTAAAACTTAAACTTCCTGGCAAATTTCGGCAAAGATTCCGACATTATTTCTAGAGCACATGTAGGGACGACAAACTCTTCATTCATTTATATCCATAGTATTTACATATACAGAGAAAAAGTGTTCATGCCCAACGGAAATCGCACATCATCACTCTCTTGCACGAATGAATGGCAGGCTCGCCGCAGTTCTGGGAGCGCAGCTTGTGTCTTTTGTTTTATTAAATGTGTTTAAGAAGAGGTTGGTGCAGCTTGTGTTCATTCAGAGGTTGTAACCGACAATAGGTTCTGGTCAAAACTGCGCGCGTCGAAAGGGTGTGTACAAAAAGTAGCCAGGACAAAACTGAATGCGAGTGTGAGGGGAAAGGAGAGGGGGAGTGCAGGGCGAGCACGAGAGCTGCCAGTTCCGCTAATACTAAGCGGATTCGGGCTTCAATTTTCGCCGAGTCACTCGTAGAATTTTCCAGTCACTTGTCGCGTTTTTGGGCCTATTTGCATTTTTCCAGCAAATATAGCTATTTTAGCGATCACCACGTTCACCAATAGCGCGTCTGCGTTCACTAATAGCGCGTTTGTCGATGACTTTGAGTAGCTGAATGCTGAAGTCAAACATACGTTGGGGGAATCAACGAGTAACGTTAATCACGCACTGGCAAACGTGCATTCCGCGGAATGCAGGCTACCCTGGAGACAATGTTAAAAAGTAAATCTGTGCTTTCTTTCATAGTTGCGCATATTTTCGCTCGACAAAATAATTAGAGTGTTTCTTAGAACACACCTTCGTGTTTGAGCGACATTTTTTGGTTATAAATAAAAATATTTACAAAATGGAAACATTTATTCAATTTACGCTTCTCTTGGCCTTCTTCGCGAAAGCCGCTCCGCTTTTTTTAGCTTCTTTTGTGATGATTATTTGCTTGTAAACTCAGTAGTATCTGGCATCTCTCGCGAGTCCGCATCTGGCAACGTGTGTTTGTGACGTAGCTGTGCTCTCGCAGCCAATCACACCCGCGTCTGCGGAGGTCATAATCGCTCCAACGCTGTCACGTTCATTGAGCGGCAGGGGTACGTCCGAGGAACAGTGAGATTACGAGGAGAAACGCCGAGAACAGAGGGAAGGTACGAATCCGAGTCGCCGAAAGCGCGAGCGACAAAACAGACTGTATGGACACTCCCCATATTTTTGTCGAAAAAAACTACAGCAAGTGACAGCAGTCAGCTGGTTTTTCACGTTGTTCACGTGCGGAGTCCATTACATGTCTCACTTGTGACTCCCAAGATGCTATGACTCTTGCTAGATTACATTAGTTCTCCGTTAATACACCAGAAGGAGACATTGTTGGCTTCCTGGTAGAGTTCACGACTGTGCACTTTCCACATGAGATCGCCTCCTTGTTTACGAAGCTTGAAGTCGTGTCACATCGAATGTCCGAATAAGGATGACGTCAGCATAAGCAGAAAGTCGTGCGCTGCTTGTCTGGTTCTCGGCTAGTCTCGGCTTAGGTTGAATAGCCTCGGGCTTAGCCAAATAATATTTTTAACTTCTCAAACAGGATAACCTGTAATAGAATTTTCGCTGCACTATCTTGTGCAGCAGAACAAGTTTGCATGCGATGTCCTACTCCATGTTATATCGTAAAGTACAGACGGAGGCTTAGTTAAAGGGTAATTATCCATCATATTATAAATGTTGCTTTGCGCATCCTTACTTCGAATAGAGCAAACCCGATTTTTAAATGCGTAAGCATTGATATGAAGCCTCAATGAGAACACTGTGTTGATGTCTATTTGTAGCGCAAGACATATCGTTTAAAGAAAGAAATGTGCGAAACCTATTGAACTTTCTTGACGACCATAGTTTTGGGACTACGGCCACACGCTCAGAAGGCTGTTTTACTACCAACTGGACTAAACACGCGCGCTAGCAGAAAGTTCTATAAGTATTAAGGCGAAATAATTATAGATGTTTCATCAAACGCGAAAAAGAATCGTCGGCCTCAATACGAGTGATGAAAAACATCAACATCACGGGTTGACATCGCCATGGCCTGACAGATCACAATAATTGGTGACTCCATCATGACGTCACTATGACATCACCTAGCAGGACGTCACAATATGACGGCTATAGTATCAATACATCGACTGAGAAGAAAGTAAGAAAATGAACATGACGTTCGCCTTCGAGTCTTCTTGGGGGAATGCATAAGGGACCCTGTCAGTTTTCATGCCATGTTTTGCCGACACAAAAATATTTAAGAGGGAAAAAGTTTCTCTGGAGGATTTGATGCGATGTCTCGTGATTGCTTGAATAAGTGCCATTTCTAGATTCTAGAAAATGATATAGAAATGACACAGTGTCTACATGCAGGATTCTACACAACAGGAAAGATTTGACTTTGCGAAAACACAGTGTCAAACGCGCATTTCGATGATCGTCGGCGGGGCCTTTCGTAGGGCTGTTCCGAACAGCGAGGTTCTCTAGGAACAAGAAAAGAGACACCGCGCGAAAGCTACGTTCCAGGAAAGGTCGCATTAATAGGAATTCGTTCCGTAAAAACATGCTCTTGTGCATCACTAAGGACACTGTAAATGGGGATTAAGCGTCGCTTTCGAAAAACTGCGAAGGCCGAAATCTATAATACGATTAAGCCGAATGCGTCTGTCACTAGCGAGGTTTTCCTAAAAGAATGAGCACGAGTGTGTTTAGAAATATGATACCGATTCATATTCAACAAGCTCAATTAGGCGGGAGAGCGCTGCGCTGTCCCTTAAAAGCAGTAGGCGATTTAGAAAAGTTTATTTAACAAACGAAAAATTACAGCCACTTCCACGCCGCGAGAAACGCCGTACAGGCGGAACCGCGTGGAGCGTTTTTCGCGAGCGACAAACGCGACGCGCGGAGAACGCCCGCGTTGCCATGGTAACGCGGCCGTTCATGGTTCATGGCAAGGAAACAGTGGCGTTTTCTCGCAGCGCTTGCCAGGTTGCTAGATTTTCGTTAAAAGGGAACGCCAGCATCAAAACCTTCAGCCGATATGCGTGGAGATCAGCGTCGTCTGGCGGCATTGGAAGAAACCAAACAAGCGTCTGCACAAGTGATGTAGAACGATCGATAGTACTAAGTAGAACCCCGCTGTTACGTTCCTCACTGCTGCGTTTTCCCGGCTGTTACGTCGTTTTCCGCCGGTCCCGGCATAGCTCCCATAGGATACAATGTATTGGGAACCCCGCTGTTACGTCGTAACTGTCGGACCGTTCCCGTACGATACGTCGCGAAGTGCGCCCGGAGCCGACCGAGTGACTACCAAAGAGAGCGGCCATGGCGCATTTTCACGCAGCTTGGCCTCGTTTGACCGCAATATTAGCCGCATGAGAGGCGCAAGCAACAATCTTTCAATTGATGCAAACAAAAGCATCGCCTTCGAGATTCAAATTGCAAAGATGGCGTCTATGACGTAACTGCTCGCGAAAGCAAGGCCTCCGAGATTGGCATTTACTATTGACAAAAGCATAGCCTCTGAGATTTGCATTGCACAAACATGGCGTGTATGACGTAATTGCTTGCGAAAGCAAGGCCTTCGAGATTGGCATTCACTTTTGCCATCGCGTTGGCGTAGACTCATCATCATCGTTATTTGTCGGAGAACGGGAGGAGTTCGAGCTGGTTGGAGCTCGCATGGTCGTGCGTGCGGTTCGCGGTCGGACTCGCCGCGCCGGTCGTGATTGCGTGTGCTTAGTTTTTTCATGCCTACAGCTGTTGGTGTTAAAGAAATCACATACGTTGATTACATTTCTGTGGATAAGGCCGTCCTAAGCTCCGCGTTTCTATCCATCGACTAGATCGCGGCTGAGCGCGCCAATTTTCGTGCTGCTCGTAAGAATTGAAATAAAATGCTGTACCACTAAATATTTTGCCGTCTTTCCTGTTTTTCGGCTCTTACGTTTCCCGTCTCTTACGTTTATTTCCTACGGTCCCTTCAAAAACGTATCAGCGGGGTTCTACTGTATCGATACTATCGATAGCTTATAGTCAATATCGAGCTATCGATGGTAAAAATACTATCGATGGCGCTATCGATAGTGAAAAATTTCATGGTACTATCGATAGTATAAAATCAACAGCACGAATTCACTGCAGAATCAACGTGGTTACCCGCTCGCGTGGTACAGAGTGGAGATGGAGGAGAAGGCTGAGGGGTAAAAACGTTGACTTATTTGTATTGTTGTGGTGACTAAGGGGGCACGAGAGACGTGCCGAACGTGGGAATATGCCGATGGTGTGCGGGGCATGGAAACTTCCCCGATGATGTGCACGCCAGCCACGTCCGCGCACGCGATTGGCCGGAGAAGAACTCGTGGCCGTGGTAAAAGCCGCGGTAAAAAACCAGAGGTAGACAAGCGGAATAATATCAATAACTAAGTTTGATAATTGTAAGGTCTAACAGGTTGCTTTTGGATGTGAATTTCTTGGTGAACGTATACCGCCATTTTCACTGCAGAAATAATTTATATATATCGCCAAAACTTCCTCATAAATTAAGCGAAGCGGAGAGTAGGCTATCGCAAATATTTTGGCAATATGGCTGGCGTCATTATTCATCATTATTCACACCACTATCGAGAGTATTGTCACGTGGTTGTGACGGTGAAGAATGCTGTAGCAAGCCTGGGAAATACGGAGCTCTTTATTTGGGTGAACTTGTGCCCAGAAGATCAAAACTCAAAATACAAGCGTTACAGGCTGCGCACTGATAGCGGCGAGAACAGTCGTCGGCCGTCGAATAATCTGATCGTCGGTGGAACGCGTCGTCTCTTATACATCAGTCATCGAACTTTCCGGCGTTGTTGCTCGTGCTCCCCTAAGCAATAGAATAATCTTGACTATTGGATCGCGTCTGGCGGGTAATCTTAACAGAATGATCTCTGTTCACTGACCTCTGTTGTTAACAGAATGATCTCTGAACAGTAATCAGCATTGTTTCCTTCGTGTTCGTTCTTGTGAAGCACAACTATTTGAATCGATGACAGATCTGCACGAAGCCATTCATGGTAGATTATAAATTGATAAATTGATTGAGATTTCTTGATTTTGCAAAAGCACCTTTTTTAACAGCGAAGGTATTCTCATTCGAGGCTTTCATGTCCGGGGTCGGCGCGTAGGACTGATCATGTGGTCTGTGACCTCGCATTGTGGCGAGAGTCAGGCTCGCTAGGAAGAGGAGGGCTGCGCCGTGCTGCGAGAGGCGAGGGCATGCTGCGATACGCGAGGGCGTGCTGCGAGATGCAAGGGCAACGGCGGAGGATGTCGAGGGGTGAACCTTCGAGAAACGCGCGGTGATGGTGAGGCGCAATGTAGTGAAAACTTGCGTGTCAGTGTCAGGGGTCAGCAATTCGCGCTTTCAGAATGGATAACGTTTCTCTTTCTCCCGATGAAGAAGCCACCCGACTTGAGCGTCACCGACAGCTGACGCGAGGAAGGGCACGTCGTCGCCGAGCCAAGCGCGATGTTCGTGCAAGGCAGGCCGAAGCTAACCGCCAGCGCAGGGAAGACTTGAAAAACAGATAAGTGCGATACAGCCTCATGAATGACGGGCACAAGCTTCGCTGTTTCGACAGTGTTCGCGAAGTGGAACTAGCTGGATTTTTTAGATGCGATGCAGCTCTTTGACTCACGTGTGTAACGCCGTACGTTACGTACGTCCGTATGAATGCGCCGCAACGCGTTCCCCTCGCCGTAGGTGTTGAAGCGTTGCCAACTAGGTCACGCCACAGTTTTGCGTTGACGTCATGCTCCCCTCTCACGCTTCCCTCGCAGCTGCGCGCTCACGTCACTTTCTCCCTCACCCGCAGCATGCTCGCCGTAGCGCCCGCAGCTGCCGGCTGCTCCGCCCGCTCGCAACACCTCTGAACGTGTCACTTCTCTCT
Source organism: Rhipicephalus sanguineus (assembly GCF_013339695.2). Lineage (NCBI taxonomy): Eukaryota > Metazoa > Arthropoda > Arachnida > Ixodida > Ixodidae > Rhipicephalus > Rhipicephalus sanguineus. The sequence continues at coordinate 94,485,784 of NC_051185.1, read as the reverse complement.
CGCTTCACCCGTGGTAGTCAAGGCGAAACGCGCGCCTCCTCCGGTCAAGCGCCCGTGTCTCGACTCTGAAGAAACAACGACTACGAAGTCTTGCAAAACGCTTTAATGAAACTTACACGAAACCCGACCCGCCTTCCGTGTCTTGGATTTCAAACAAACGTTTACTCGAGTAAACGTTACGCGAATTTTCGCTTCGAACCGCTCTTCCAGCACCCGCGTCGACGCCCGTTTCAACCGGGTCAACGCCGTGCGCACCGCTGCTGCTTCGCATCCCATCAGGGTTCCCTTCGGGGATACGGTCAAAGTTTTATTGCGATAGCAATTATATGGACAGTCTCGGCTGGAAAATGTCCGTCCCCGTCGCCGTCATTCACCGTATATGTTTAAGTATGTATATATATAGAAAGGCCACAAAGAAAAATAATTAAGAAATTCTTTCCGACGCGCGGAATCGAACGGACGACCTTTCGCTTTGCAGCCCGCCGCGTTAGACGTTAGGCCACGACAGCACCGTGTCTCAGCCTGCTAACGGCGAGCTATTTATATACACCAGGTAATTCAGCATGCTTTCTTAGTGGCCACATAGATGGCGCGACGTGCGCGCGTGTTGCGCACTTTAAAGATCGTCGCCCCGCCCCTGCGAACGCCGTTGCTGTTCGCTCTACAGGGCGTCGTCGCTTTCGTGCGCTTATCTCAAGGAAAGAAGGGGCGGCCGGTGGGGTGCTTCGCTTCGCTCGCTGCAGCGGCCGCGTTTGCGAAAGGAGCGTGCTGTTCAAACAGAAATAAGTAACAACTGTGACAATTAGTTCGCGCTCGTCTTCTGTGTACCTGTTCGTTTGTTTCGTGCATCCTGGTTTATGTTTGAGCAGTGCGCTTCAAATGTCGAGCTGTGACGCATTAGTTCGCGCTCGTCCTATGTGCGTTCTTTTCGTGCGTCCTTTGGGCTCGAGCGACGCGCTGGCAATTTCGAGCTGCTTTCCGTTCTTCGCGTTACATTACAATTTATTGCTATCGCAATCATTGCTTCGCCGTTGCGGCGAAACTGTGACTTCTTTTTCTACTCCGAGTAGGAAGACGCAGAGGCCCGATTTTGCGACGGCGCTCGTCAAATGAACGCGCGCCTCCCTCCGACCACGCGTCAATCGCGCCTGAAATTGCGCCGTGCGGTTCCCCCTTACAGCGAAGCTGTAAGCGCGTGAGTGTATGCCATTGAGCTAGCAAGATTATCATCATTTTTCCTATCAGTATCACCAGTTAGCTTCATCATCCTTCCGATAGTAATCATCACCGTTTAACATCACCATAATAATTTCGAGCATTATCATTGTGTTTTATTTACTGATCTATTCGCCCCCCCCACACTCTGGTCACGCGACCTGCGGGACGCCTATTACTGCTACCACTACGCTAACGACGACGACGGTACATGGTAGAATTAGACAGCTTAGCTGTAGAAATGCATGGCAACATTACAACGAGAATGACACATACATCAACAAGCCACATCAAAGCATACAAATAAAGCAAAAGCAGTCATTAAGATGACATGCCACCGTGGCAGGAGCTGAGGCCCATCTCCTGAAAGCCGTCGAAATAGCGAAGCTGATGCCCCTCTTCGTCAGGTTATTGCCATTCTATGTTGTTAAAGCTTTTTCTAAGCATTTCTTTGTTTTGCAAGTTCTTTAAAAGCATTTATATGTTCTGAAAGTCTTTTGCAAGTATTTGTATATTGTAACATTATTGAAACGCGGCACGCGATTCCAGCATTAGTCGCTAGTACCATAGATGGGGGCGTGTTCGCAGACAGAGATCCCGACATCGCTGCTCGAGGAAACGTAATACTTCAAGTAGAGATGACGAACTGTTTATTAATAACCAGCCACAAAGGTCTACTGGTTATGGCGATTGACTGCTGCCTAACCATAGAGAAAGAAAAAAGTTAAGAGAGGACACTCCGCGAAATCTGGCCTCAGGAAGTACGTCACGACTACGTAACGAACTAGTGCTCTCACCAAACGCCAGAGGACGCAAGCGCGAAAAAAGAATAAGTTGTCATCAATCCAACAGAATTGTTTTTACAAAATAATAATTATACGCCCAAAGTTGGCACGTTCTTTATACATAAAACCAATTTACTCAACACACCTTACTTGGTTATTTTCATTCAGCCGTACTGTCATAAACACCATCTCAAAGCGACAAACCCATGCATGACAGCAGGAAGGTTTCGTCCACGTCGGCTGCGTCGGTGTTTTCGTGTGTGAGGCAACAGGTGAGGCACGTTTGCAAGAGAAGCTTGTAGAATGAGATGTTGTTGGGCTAGTTGGGTCATTCATTCAGAAAGAGGTTACAACTGCGCGAATAAGACACCATGTAAGTAACATAGAAGCCCGCACACACACACACGTTGCTCTTCGTGTGTGTGCGTGTTTCTGACCTGGTGTCTTATTCGCGCAGTTATAACCTTTTTCTGAAGGTTGTAAGGTCGGCGAGGTTCGCTAAAAAAACAGTTTGCGGCTCTATGCGGCAGCTAGACGTGAACATTGTGCAACGTATGCGTCAAGCCAAGGCGACGCGTGTTGCGTCTGCCACCGATGCGAGCGTCTCTGCGCTGAGCTCGGTGCGAAACATTGAGGAGCGTTCGCTGGTCCTCGCATGCTTCAAGGCGCGTTTCCCGAAGCCTCGGACCACGAATAAATCCTAGATTTTCTGGTATTTTGTGTCCTGTGGTTTCTGTACGCTCTTTTTTTTTCAGTGCTATATTTCAGTGAAACGCAGTCTTGACTCGCGACTTGATTGTTATGTGTATTTCACTTCTTCCTTCTTCAACTTTGTGCGCTGGGTTTTTGCCAGAGATCCTTACGGCCTAGTGTGTCATACTTCACCAGCTTCTGCCCACTCTAGCGATGTGTGCGTTGTCTGTGTTCTCTCTGTATTTGTTAGAATTTATTTGTAAGCCGAGATGCATTTGTTGTCTACCTTGCATTTCTCTGCGGTGTTGTTCTCATTTTGTGCTTTTTAAATGCTCAGCCTCTACCGTGCCTTGTAATAAAAACATTGCGGATACGCTGTGTCATTGATTGATATATAGATTGACCGCTTGTTCCAAAAGAAAAACACAAGCGCGATAAATGAAGCCGTAGTGAATTACGATTTCCTGCATCTTTTTCTATTATAACTTAAATGAAATAAAAATTACGTCACGACATCAATTCGCACGAACCATTGAACTATACAAAATAGGGAATCGCTAATTGAAAACGACAAACAATAGCTTTGCCATTTGGGCGAAGAAATAAGTAACTTTCGCCGTAGCCAAACGTCGGTTACGCACAGTAATTCAAAATTCGCGCCAGTGAAACCGAAACAGGAAGCGCAGGCCACTTGCTCTCACCATCCACCAGGTGCGCTAGGGTCGATTGGGCCGCTGGGGTCTATGGGAGTGTCCACTCTTAACTTTTTTTCTTTCTCTATGGCCTAACCACAAAAGCAATGGACTGCTGCTGGAGCCAAAGAATACATGGCATCCCCTACATCTGGAAAAACACAGCCACAGTAATCACTCTAACAAACCTTGCGAGTTTTACACAAGTATATCGCTAACTTCTGGTCTACGAAAATGCTGAGGCGACATTGTTAAGTCATTATCCGTGAAAAAGTTATCTTTAATCTAATGTTTGTTTGAAATGCGTCTTGAGAGGGCAAAAACGTAGTATTGTGGGTTATATATTGCGTTAAGCGCCTTCTGAAGATGTTATTGCAGTGCAGACTTCCGCCTTTCTTAAGCATGCTCAAGGACTCACGGTAGGCGGAAATTAAAACTAAAATTGAAATTGTGTTTTTCATTGTTTGCTCGTAATGACAGGACATTTTATAACGATACAGCTTACCCCACACATTTTCGCGAATTTCGATTGAGTGAACACTACCAGGTTCGCGAGACCAATTGGCGAGAAACGGCACCCCCTTTTCTCAGGCCGTGCACAACCTGACCTTTCGGCCTTAAGTGAATGTCTTGTAAGCGAAATCTCCTCACGAAAAAAAAAACAGAATGTTGAGGCGACCCTAATCCTTGTCCAAGATGCCTGGTCATGGCACTCGCACGTCGGAATTCGTGCGGCTTGGTGCATTAGACTGGCGAGTTGGGTTTTCTTGGTACATAATGTTGAAAAAATTACAGCGCAAAATATACACACACACACACGCACACACACACATATGCACACACAGAGACAGACAGAGACGCAAACACAGAGACGCACACGCACATACACGAAGACTTTTCAGAAGTCATACTTTCACACTGAAAGACTGCTCAACGCTGGGTATACTCAGACCCTCCTCATTTCGGTCGCAGAGAGTCTTCTCGAGAAAATGCGCAGTCACCCTTAAACGTGTGAAGCCAGCGCACCGTTCAGGCAGAAGGTAGCTGTGGTAAATTATTCTGGTTGACGTCCTAACCTTTTTTTACCATTTTATTACCACTTTCACTCTCTCTCTTTCTATGTGTGTGCACAATCTTTCAAGGAACCTGGAAATGGTGGTCCACCGGTATAACGCGAGTCATACCCAGGGCACTGCACAGGCTGTCTAATCTCTGCAGAATGGCTGACCCGGAGGGAAGGATGGAGCAGGTCTGCGGCATAAAGCACCGGCGGCCATTTGTTGGATGCGTAGACGGGGTGATGTATGAAATTCCTTTAAAGTGCAGAAACGTGTATGCTGGCCAAACTGAAAGATGCATGAACGCTGTTTGAGGGAGCATGCGAACAACGTGAAAAATGCTCGCAAGGCAAAAGATTTTGATGGTTTTCTGGGTGGCCATTGTATATAAACTGCCAAGATTGGTCATCCCACCTAAAGCACTCTTGTACTTACGAGCAAAAACCCGCATTACTCGAGGAATCGTAGTAGGAGAACCTATTTCCTATCTCAGGGAGGGATGTGTAAGCCTGCCATCCATACACCTATGAGATAACGACAGAGCGTGCTTACGCATGTGTACTTGATGATGTCCGTTTCGGACAGCAAGTATGAATGTCTGATTAATTTTTTACAATAAAATTTGTTGCAAGTTCAGCCCACGTCCTTGTCGTTTTCGTTGCGTCCGTGTGTTTTTTGCGCTGAAATGTGTTTTTTGCGCTGCTATTTCTCAGAACCCTGGTGTATTCTTTCGGTTAACATAAACATATTCTTGTTTTTGCTGTAACCATTCACTTGATGTTTTCTTTTGCCACTCCTGCTTGGACCAGAATGTTGGTCCGCAAGTATGTTAAATAA